>NC_091175.1:16856765-16909265 GCF_040958095.1 Procambarus clarkii
ATATATATATTTTAGTACCTAACAAAAAAGAGAGGGAGTACCACCTCTGGCTGGAAGAAGGGGACCCTTAGCCTCGGAGAAAACCACACATAACGCATTAGAGGGAATGTTTAGGTCCCCTCCAAAACTGTTTATGTGTGCTTTTCTCCTACCACCCCCTTCCTTTTTTTTTTTTTTTTTTTTTTTTTTTTACTTTATTGTGTATTTAAAAGTTACAAGATATATATAATGTAATAAGTAAATTAGTAAATGTAATAAGTTTTACGAAACGCGCTCAAGTGTCGCGTCAGACTAGAAATAAAAATGAATTTTGGAGAATTAATTTTTGAATTACCACCAACAGTGAAAAGAAACGTACGAAAGATCGAGAAAATTCGTGTTAGAATTATTAATCTTACTTTTTCGGTCATATTTAATAATATATGTCTTCAGGAAAGACTGCTACCAAAATATACTAATATATACTAATATATATATATATATATATATATATATATATATATATATATATATATATATATATATATATAACTGAAAACTCACACCCCAGTTGCATATTGTCCTGGGGACCATTCAGGCTTGTTCGCATATATATATATATATATATATATATATATATATATATATATATATATATATATATATATATATATATATATATATACATATATATATATATATATATATATATATATATACATATATATGTCGTACCTAGTAGCCAGAACGCACTTCTCGGCCTACTATGCAAGGCTTGATTTGCCTAATAGGCCGAGTGATTTACTTTATTTTCAATAAATTGTTTCCTATTGGTTAATTTTAAATATTATTATTATGTTATATTAAGGACATAAGTTATTGATTTGGTTATGTTAGTGTAGGTTAGGTTAAGATAGGTTAAGTAGGGTTGGTTGGGTTCGGTCATATATCTACGTTAGTTTTAACTAAAATTTTTAAAAAATTAGCTCATACATAATGAAATGAATAGCTTTACCATTTCATAAGAAAAAAATTAGAAAAATATAGAAATTCTGGAAAACTTGGCTTATTACGCAAATCGGGCCTTGCATAGCAGGACAAGAACTGCGTTCTGGATACTAGGTACAACATATATATATATATATATATATATATATATATATATATATATATATATATATATATATATATATATATATATATTCCACCTCTAGTTGGAAAGAGGTACTATTGGTGCTGACAAATGGCAAAAAAAGTACTAGAGGGGATTTTTTAAGTCAATATTAATACAGGTTCATTTTCATTTGGTGAGCGAAAATGACAAAAAATGCTTTCTCCCTAATGCTAGTGTATCGCATTCCATGTTTGGAAAGTTGGCTTTAAAAAAGCACAACTTTTGAGCTCATCTTTTTTTTCCACCAGGGATGACAAGTACATGGTCGTCACTATGTTTGCAGTTCCTTCGTGCCTGAAACTCTAGACTAAAAGCTAACTTAAAATAAAATAAAGACCCTAGTTTTATATATTTGCCTAATATATTGAGAGAGAGAAGTTTGAAAAGCAAACAGGTTATTGTATTCTCAAGATCATTATCATCGACACCATCACCCTTTCCACCACTACCCCTTTTATCACTACAGCAATAACCGTAAGCATAATTACACCATCGCCATATTATCACTCATCATTAAACAATGTCTGCAACATATCACTATCACTGTAAGAAGCAACAATACTCGGGAAAATAGCGCTACGAATGTGATTAAACACTAAGTCATCTACCTAGCTAATATGACCTACCTAACCAATCAAAGTCGAAGCCTAATAAGCACTGAGCGAGTGCATTTTCAAATGTTTTTATTTAAATTTTCTGTGCTACACAATTCTGTATATGATTGGGTGACCAATAACATACAGACCATTTATAAAGGTAGTCAGTAAATGAGATAGACTAGAGGTGAAGATATTGTAAACTACTACAATACTTTCAAAATGTCTAGAAATTGGAAGATTATGAGACACTGCATTAGACAATCGACAGCCGGGACCACAGGAGTTAGCACTCGACCGTGCAAGCGAATTTAGATATATTTACATCGAATGATACGCATATTAGAGAGCTTCATTAGGGACGACAAGAGCGTTCAAGAGAAAAGATCTAGCAGGAAATACTCTTCTATCCTTCTTGGAGAAGGTAAGTCAAGAGACGAAGAACCAGGATATATATGAGACGTAATACAAAGTTATACAACAAAGTTTCTTGGTTCATTGCTGGCGGCGATTTTAATGGAATTGAAAAACACAAAATGACAAAGAGAATATAAAGAACAAAGGAAATAAATATATGCAGAGGAAAACGGAGTTACCACAGCTTTCTTTGTTTCCAGGAAACTGAATTTCAGCAAGGGTCTTTGATGGAATTTTTGTTTGTCATGGTAACTGATGTGGGGTTTTCTTGTTTGTGGATACATGGACATTCATACAACACATTTGTATGGTGTTTTAGTATCTGTTTGCATCTGAGAAAGCGTGTGTATGTGTCTGTAGCGAGGGCTATTATAGGTTAGGTAATAATTGTAATTACGAAGCAATAAGATGCTTATCTTAAGATACTAACAAGGTTAGGTAAGGTCGGTGTTTTCTATGAATCTTTTTAAGGGTATCTATTATGTTAAGTATGTCACCTATGCACATATTTGTTGCGAATTTGCGAGAACGGGTTGAGCAAGGGAGAGGGACTATAGGAAGCTCTGATGGAAGTGGTGTTAACATGAGCGTTATATCACTACTACTATTATTATTATTGTATATTCCTTTCCTACTTGCTTATCACCAGCATCATTTCTAGTAAGTGTTTTCTTCCTCTTCCCTCCCTCATCTCGCCAGTCTGCTCTCTCTCTCACCTGCCCGCCCGTATGCCCACCTTTATCCTACCACCCAGCTTCCACCTGCTTTTATGACAAGAGCTATGCCTCCTAGAAGAGTTCGTCTGTGATCAAATCCTCAGCGGCATTCCTTCCTTTCCTCCTCTCCCTCTTTTCCTTATCTTCTTATCATTTATCGAACACTTTCCAGGTTTTATTCCATAATTCTCTGCTAATTACATCCAGTTTAGTTTTTGTCATAAGAACCCAGCAATTCTGCATTGTCAGTGTGTTATCTTCTAACATTTGTGCTAGTTTAAAATTACATGTTCAAAATCGTGTTTTCTCCTTATAAAACTACTTGATAATCGCTTCAATATATTATGAAACATGCTAACAAAAATCCTAAAAATTTCTTGGTTAACTAAATGTGACTAGCACGTCGGAAAATACGGTATATGATTCACTTCTATACTAAGTGGCTGGTCGGCTGTATCTATGCACTCTGTGTGTGTTAATGAAGCTATTTCTCTGTAACCAACAGCTGGGCAGAAAATTGGTTTTATGTAAATTCAGTACTGTACTTCTAAACTTTATCATGGATGTAAATTGTACACAAATGTACTTCAAGTCACAGAACATGTAACAGGGTAGAGTAATAGTCTTTTAACCTTATAAATTTATGTAAATAGGCACTATAATTGCTTAAAAAACAAAAATAATACTAAACCTAAAGGCTCCGTCATGTTTAATGACCAAACTAAGGTACCTCTCAGTAAATGGCTGAATATTATGCTCCTTTATAGCCTCTAGCCCAAATATCTCTAGCTTCTTCCTATCCTCTAGCCCCCATCCACTGTTCCCGTTAAATCTAAATCTACTAAATCCATAATAATTTTATGTTTAACTCACGTCACTTAAGTTGCTGTATTCTAGTTGATTCATATATAATTTTGAAAATATAAAAATACCTTCCTATACATGGGATATTTATATTTTCATTAAAATATACCAGAAGTTTTCTGTTAACCAGCAATGAATTCTCTCTTGTAGCTACTTTATCCTAAGTGTGTGTTTCCAGTTTCCCCTTAACATGAACCGTTGTTATCCCTTCTCTTCTTCTTCCTTGCCTACTTACTCTTGATCGCACGAGCCAAATCTCATTCGTATGCTTTCACACCATTACCTGGCGGCCCCAAAACACCTGAGCCGGTCTCCGCAATACTTAATACCTATTTTTATCTTCTTGTGAGCTATAATGACAGCTCCTTTGCAATTCGGACCCCTTACAACGCACTGGTGCAACTTTAAACATCGTGCCAGGAGCCTAAATGAACATTATCGAAGGCGTTAAACTCTAGCGAGCCGCATCTTGCTACGTGGGAAAGGAGAGGAAGTTACCTTGTTTGACTTGTCATAGCGAGTAATGTTACGAGAGCTGTGTGCTCTTCCATTAAGGTTAATAGAAATATAGCGGGATTGGCATGCGGTGTTATAGAGGATCAGGTGAGCGAATGGAGTAGTTGTCCACCACTTACCGGCAACTGCTCGGGATTAGTCGACAATCGTGCTAGAAATTGTCTCCTAAATTGAACTGCCGTAGTTGTGGGTAGTAGAAACATGCGTGCGGCCAACAATGGCCTGACACACAGAAAAGCTCGTTAATACTCTCTTAATATTCCTTAGTGACTCCCACACCTGTGATATAACCGCCCTGTCAACACTCCACTCACCATACCTGATGCCTGCTCATCTTTGGCCTACTTCACGATTCTAAAAAGAGCAGCGGATGCAGCAAAGATTACGCCTCGCTCAAGCAAATATAAGCTTAAGCTCTCCCCAGCACTACCGAACTCGTAATCACTAACTACTCACCATCAATGTGAATAACTACATCGCTTTGTAATCATCACCTACCTCATACCAGCGACCATAACAACCATTGTAACGAATGCAAATTAGCGCGTATACTACCACCCAACGAGCTAATTAGAACAGAGGTAAGCAGTGTGTTCATTGGTTTGTATCTACTGGTAATAAACACACAAGACTAATGGTTCGGGTCTTTAGAGAAACGACAGTATTTCCACTATTTTCAGATTTTCCCGGCTAATCTTAAACAGTACCGGAAATAAGTACCTTGCAACACCGTTGTTTCACTGTCGTCATAGACAGTCAGGCGATATTGCATAAAAAGCTGGTGCCCTGTAGTGCAATAGTCAAGGCAGTCGATTCAATCTAATAATCCTGGGTTCACTTCCCGGGAAAAACGAGATGTTTAGGCACGTTTCATTATACCCGATGATTTGGTCACCTAGTAGTGATTATGTAACTGGGATTTACGTAACTGTAGTGCGTGCATTGCATCCTGGGATACGATGCAACATCGCAACGTTCACATACGTATGCATCATTGGCACAGAGAAAACTAAGTACGTATAACACGCTTCTTGTCCCCGACGACGTTAAACCATTGAGCAATAAACCTCTCCATAATTTCAAGAGTATGGCAGTAAGTATAATATTAGACGATCAACCCAAATAATAAAAATGTCAGTTGTAGCTTAATGGAATCGAAGGCGTCTTCAACCTGTAATTCCCTATTAGTCACGGACGACGAACAAGACGTGAAATAATGGGTCCTTGGACACTTATAGATCCAGATAAATAAGATTTGGGGGAAGACTCGCAAGCCATAATCTTCAATAAGATTAAATACTTCCAAAGTTTTAAGTTTTGGAAATATTTCAAGCGTTGAACGTCGTTGAAAATTTCTAAACGAGACAAAAAATAGCCGTTCTATACAAAGAACTGAACATAAATATACAAATGTTGAAGTCTATTTCAAGAATTGTTTAAAGCAGTTATTACAACCAAACGAAATGTGATAATAATTATAATATACATTTATACTTATAAACGAGACAAAAAATTGCCGTTGTAAACAAAGAACTGAACATAAATATACAAATGAAAAAGTGTATTTCAAGAATTGTGTAAAGCAGTTAAACTAAACGAAATGTGATAATGATAATAATATACATTTATACTTATCTCTATGAATTATGGAAACTGCATTTCGATTCGATAATTAAGTAATAATAGTTAAATAATATAGAAAGAGAAATGAGAAAATCAACTGGCGCTCTGAGATGACTCGAACCCGCGACCATAGCACTCCCAGCTGCTCACCTTACCACGGTAATACCCTGACTTGCTAAAAATGGTTTTACAACTGCGATTCCACTGAAACCTCTGAAGGTCTGAAGGCTTCTACTGAAACCAGTTCAAGTTTTACGTATAATTCCCAAGCACTCGGGAAAGGCGGGTGGCCGGAAAAGGCTAGGGGGTTATAAGTAAAACTTTGACAAGTGCAAGCATACCTATCAGCCCAGCAAAACATCTTTACTCCAGGCCCAGCATAAACCTTAATTGATCTTATATTTTAATGGCTTAAAAAATAAGGTAGAATACTTCCAGAGCTCTACCTATGTAGTATTTTATCCGCATTTGTCAATTTAATCGATTGCTCTTAAATTTCACTGAATGAAAAACAAAATTATATTCTTGTACAAACTGTTTTCTTCTTCTGCTAACATACCAGAGATTTCTGTAATTAATTAATTACATAGAACATCCAAGAACTGTGTGAAAATGTTTTGTACAAATGACGATAAGACTCCCAATAAAGAGACTGGGAAAACGGAAAAATTAATGGCTCAAGTTCCTGTGATGATATTGTTATAAAATAAACAATTACAAAGACTGGTACTTTTCTACCCAAAGGCCTTCAGATCCTAGGAAATATTGAACAAATTATATAAAAACAGCACAAAAGGGTAAATAAGAGTGGAAATTTGAGACATTTACATATGAATATGCAGACTAATAACAATCACAGTAACAGACTGACTAGTCATAAAGACAAGAAGACCCACAGAGATGAAGTAGAGTAGCAACAATTGCTCTTTTGATACATCGCCATCTCCATGTCTCTCGTATGTGTACTATGTTGATTATTTGCCAACTCCATGCTATGCTTACTTTCATGCCCCATTTGCCTGCATATGGTCATGCATTAGTGGTTTATATTCATGTCAGCTGCTGAGGCTAATTCCTTAATTGGTTACAATTGTTGAGAGGCAAAATTATCAAGAGTTAATGAAATTGGGTGACTGAATAATGAAAAGAGGACAGAGTTGCTGATGCACGCTCTTATGAAACATCAATATGAGTATGCCATTCACCTGTGCTGTATGAGACTCAAACCGTGGACCCCACGTGTGTGAGGCCGAAGCTCTATCAATATGAGTACATATTGGTAAGTACACATATATTCTTGAGTATATTCTTGACTTAGTATACTGATTTTTTTGGGGGGGGCCATATTATTTTTGCCATCTCATTAGAAGGAAAACAATTCAACTGCATCAGGAATTTTATGGTTTAATCATAATTCAGCGATGTAACTGGCACCACCGTTGAAAGACTCACTCAGTCATATAATGTAAACGTGATTTTTTTATCAAGTTTTCATAATTAATAGACAGCTTTAGCGGATAAAAAGTTCACAAACACTAACAACTCTAACTATCTGAATGAAAATTGTTTGTAATGAAGCAGGGTCAAGGACAGAGCTAGATTGCAAGTTGTTCCTGCAGGGATGATTAAATACCACAAGCCGGAACTCGTAGTTGGCGTAATTGCTATGATTTATAACTTTCAAAAGCAAGCTTTGAGCATATTTGGTTTCCTCCAAGTGTAGGATGTATACATTCCATCTGCTGAAGGATACTTTTCACTCATCCA
Organism: Procambarus clarkii; assembly: GCF_040958095.1. Lineage (NCBI taxonomy): Eukaryota > Metazoa > Arthropoda > Malacostraca > Decapoda > Cambaridae > Procambarus > Procambarus clarkii. Next base: position 16,864,418 of record NC_091175.1, read on the forward strand.
TGCCGAAAGATACTTTACATATCTCCAGCTGAAGGATACCTCCCTTTCATCTTGTATAACCCCTTACATTCCTCCTCCTCCTCTGGGATAGAATATAGGATTCCTCTACCTTACTCCTGCGGTGGAGTATATATTTCTTCCCAGGGTAGATATTTTTTCCTGCCAGGAGGGAGGAGGTGAAGGATATTTATTTTTACCTTCAGTGAGATATTGTCCTCCTGGAGTGGATGCTAAGGGCGCCTCCATCGGGTACCAGAAGGCTGATACTCTTTTTACCCCGCCCCCCCCCCCTGAATCTCCCTCTACTGTTGGTCCTGGACTGCCAAATTTTGAAGCCCTTTCTCCTGCCAACCCGTTTCCTCGCAAGCACTTCAGTGCAAGTGACCGACCGTAAGGAGTTCTTCCATCGCCGTTCTGGGCTTGAAAATGTGTTTGCTGATTTGTGAAGCAAATCATCATCTAGAATAATAAACACGGGATCGCTGGAAAGTTTTGACCGAAGGATACATATATACGTGAATGAGTTTGGTTGGGAAAAAAATAGAAGCTACCTCGCATGGGTGGATAGGCCTTCATCAGTTTCATTTACTCTCTTATTCGCATGTTTTCACCGAAAATAAATAATTTCACGAGAAGCATCAGAGGAAATGAAAGATTAGATTAATTCTACTCCGTTTCATAAATTCAACCACAACACTCGCCACAACCACCCATTCCCTTTCTCCTCCCTCACCTCTAATCCTTCTTAGTGTGTCTTCCCTCCTCCCCACTCCCTACCTCCTGCACCGTCCTAACGTGCCCACTCACCACCTAAAACATGATCATATTTCTTGGGATTGCCTCAGAGATCCTGGAATCATCAATACTCGACGAGTATTTGAACCATTCCTTTGATGCCTGGCAGCGGCTACAGGCAGCACTTGGTGCACCAGGAAATGAGGGTGCCAATCATGGCTCTCAGAGGGTTGGGGTGAAACATTTAAGTGGGTCAAGAAAAAGTAAGAGAAGGAAAAGGATAAGGACCATGAGCGATTGAGAAGATGAAGAAGGGGAGATTGAGGACAAATGTAGGAGCCAAGAAGTGATATAAGGTGAGCGAAGGAGCAAAGCATGGAAGAATAATTACTAGTAGGAGACGAGAGGATGAAGTTGGAAGAAGGAATGAAAAGGTTAAAGTAAAAATAATTAAACAAAAATAGGAACAGTAGAGCTAAAGAGAAAATAAAAAACGCAGAAGAAATAAGGAGAGGAATGGGTAATTGAGGGGTAGACGTAAACGATGGATAGAATAGTTTGACACGAAAGGAGAAATAAAAGGAAACGTAAAAGACAAAAATATCTCGTCATTATACATGTATAAAAAATGAAATAATAATTATTCGGAGAGACAGGAGAAATTGTAATAGATATTTCTACATTTTTAGCACCGACATGACTAGTAACATTGCTAACACATATATATACATTTGCATTTGTCTTTGAAAGACAGGGCAAGACGTCTTGCTGCCCTACATAGTTTAGTGGATCATTGTGAATTTAAGCACAAAATAAGATAACATTTGATTCTACAATGTCGATTCTTATATTTCTAGCCAACATTTATACATTTTTGTCAGTCCTCGGTGAACACGACTGAGGAGAATGTGAATAGAAGAAAAAGAGGAAGAGAAAGGAGAGCCGTGTGTAAAGGTCAAAACATTAAGGGGAACAGGTGGTGGAAGGGGAAGGAGGGGGTGGGGGGTGATAATGGAAGGGTCAGGCGAGGGTCTTAATGGCTCAAGTGGGTGAGTGAGGCAGCGCTGGAGAGAAGGAGATGGGGAAGAGAGGAAAGAAGGGGATGGATGGATACACAAACCGTGAGTGTAATGGAGGAGGAAAGAACAGAAGGAAGGGAGAAAAATAGAACAAGAGAGTCACGCACATACACTGCACCAAATGTGTGTAGTATATGTGTGTGCGGATATGTACCACTGCAAACATCAACTCACATAATGAACTCTCACGTTATTAAACTTCTAGCAGGTTTTTTCCCAGCGAGAGTTACCAAACAACTTTTTCAGCACCCAGTCCCATTCTCCTCATTCATCATTGAAACTGCAATCATTAAATTGATTTACTTAAAACCCCAGATGACTGTCAATAGCACTTCAAAAGCATAAGTGCTGGATCCGAAATTATCATCGTAGCTTCAGGAAAAACACTTCCATCTGCCTACATTTTACCCAACAACTTGGGCTGGGCGGTAGAGCGACCGTCTTCCTTCATGCAGGTCGGCGTTCAATCCCCGACCGTCTAAGTGGTAGGGGCACCATTCCTTTCCCCCATCCCATCATAAATCCTTATCGCTTCCCAGTGCTATATAGTCGCAATGACTTTACGTTTTTCCCCTGATAATTCCCTTCCCCGCCTACATCTTTTCGACTCTACCAAAACTGCAGAGAATCCAAGAGGTGGGTCGAACCGGACAAAATCCTCCTCTCCTTAAAGATTCGTTGATTCCCCGACAACAATTATTCCTTGTGGTGTGTAAATCATTTTAATGGCTGCAAATGCTTTGGTCTTTGTCATCTTTCTTCCTCGTGTGACACAATTCAGCGTAATTTAACATTCTGTATCATTTACACTTGTGTTTATGTTAAATAATAATTGTTATCGAAACCCACAACTATGAAATGAGTTTGACCAGGTTTCGGTCCATCTTGGACCCTTATTAAGTTGCAAGGAGTTACTTAGTGATAATGGCCAGGACGGACCCAAATATCGTTTCTCTCGTAAATGTGTGTTGAGTTATTTTCCTCGGCCGCGTTATTTTGACTTACTCATAAACATTGTCATCTTACTCTCTAATCATTTACTGGCTTTGCAAGAATGTAAGAACATCAATATTATGTACTCACAGAACCTAATGTACCTTCTTGTATATAAATAAATAAAATAAATAAACTGTTTATACAATTGTTCACCGCCACACAACAACTTCAGCGACGTTACGTCGTCAAATGAAACTTCTAAATATTAAAAAGTCACAGAAGTCTTCCCGTTAGTTTAAACGTAACTCTGCCCAGTGTTCGTCACTTGTATCAGGATAGGCCCACTGTCTACAGATTGACGTTATTGGCTGACTTTATCTGACGTTTGTCGATTTTTACAACTAATGTTCATACATCCCATTTCACTGATTGTAACAATACTCTCTTGGTTTATTAGTAAATACCACGGCTTACCAACAAGCTCGTTGCTACATATATCTAATGACACTACGTCTGTTTCAACAACTTGTTCTCGTAATCAAGATGCCCTCAGATGACCTGGGCTCGGATTTATGAGGCTTTTGCTTGTCCACTTACGAAACAAGTACATCTTTCTTCAATCATGGCGGCTTAATTTGCAGTTACGAAACTGTTCATGAGCTCCGAGGCGGTACGAAGATGCCTATAACAATAATAACCTTAGCACAGCGAAATCTCATTAATGTGATGTTTAAATGAGAAAATCATATTAACGCGATGTATCAATGATAAAATCCTATTAAAATGATGGTTCAATGAGAAAATCATATTAACGTGTTGTTTCGATGAGAAAATCAAATTAACGTGATGTTTCAATGAGAAAATCATAGTAACGTGATGTTTCAACGAGAAAATCAGTAAGAGTCGTGACGAAGATTCGCGAAGCTCTTAAACTGTTCCATAAATACAAAGTCGCAATGACTGAGGTAAGATGTACAGGTTTCGCAAGTGGACAGGCATATGCTTGACAAACCCTGTCATCCCATGGTCCCGGAGACACAACGGTAGATCAGGTTAGACCACATTCCCGATTCTAAGTTCATTCACCTGGGCTCTAGGAGACTCGAACTGTGGACCCCATGTGTGTGAGGCGAAGCTCTATCGACCGAGGTACTTTTTTGCAATGAAACATTTTGCCTTGATTAAAAAATATCCAACTAAAATCAGTCTCCTCACTCAAGTTACCTATCATCATTAGCCAATCACATTGTCTATTGTGTTGTGATGTTATCTACTCGCTAGTCACGTTTCTGATTGGTTGCTATGCCCTCATTAAATGCATATTCGGAGCAGCTAGAGTGCTTTCCGCCCACCCAGAGTTGAATCGAGAACCATTCAGCCGGAAACACATCTAATAACTTTATATCACTCAGAGGTAAATTAAGAACATATTGCCCTCGTGGATGAGTACGTTACTGAACTCTAAAGCTCTAAAATACCATAAAATAGGATGAAAAGCATGACCGATGAATTTACTGAATGGGGTCACTAGAAAAATTACCGAGAATCAGGGTTAAAAATATGGAGCCTTAGTGCTCTCCCTCAGGGGCCTCCAGACTCCCCTTCTCCCAGCACTGAGGGGGCCACCTGGTCCCTACCACCATCAAGTCTCAACTGACCTTTCACACACCCCATACCTTCCCATGAGGTTCCACCAGACTTCCCTTACCACCACCAGGTGCAATCAAACCACCCACCTTACCACCGCCAGGACCAACGAGACCACCCCCCCCCCCCAGGTGCCAGTAAGAACCACAGGCAGAAGACAATGTATCTAATGCAATAAGTCATTCACAAATACTTGGGACAGAAGACTAAAGCAAAACAAATATTTATGCAATTGAAAGCTCAACACCATCAGATGTCTCAAGATTTTGTTTTTTAAGACGTTCCATTCGTTCATTACAAAGTTATATTTACTCAGCGCCGAGACTAAACCGTTCAGTGAGCGACGGAGCAAATTCTTTGCTCTTCAATTTGTGTACGTTTGAGTGTGAGAGATATCCCTTCAACAGTGAGCAAATACTGTGAAAAAGATCCCATTAACATGTACAAACATACGCATGATACAGTTAAATCAAACAGAAGCCATCGAGTGAAAAGGTAATTTAGCTTTATTGTGGAATAGTTTTTTCCCCAGTTGACTAAAGGAGGAAGTGCGAAGTCACGTCTCAATACGAATATGTTGAATATGGATATATAGAATTCCAAACTCATTCTGAGGAAATGTAATTGTGCTTCCAGGATTCAGAAACGCAATCGAAGGATATTTTATCGGCATGAAGACAGTAAGTCAATATAAAGTGGCTGAAAACAGGTAACCCAGCACTCATAGGAGAAAACAAAGTGTTTTGAAAGAAAGGACTCGGTAAGGGTCCTGGACGGACTTGATATAGGTCCTTGACGAACTCCCTTATCGGATGACCTAATCTATGGTTTTAGTAACCCGATCTTCGCTGGTACAAAACAAGCATAATGTCCGGATATTATAAATTTCACAAATTTACACAAAATTTATCTGGGATAAAAATGAGTTGTCTTTAAAGCGCTAATAGACCTACTGTAGTTTTATCTTCCAATCTACTTATGTTATGAAGTGTTTTTTTAAATACACCATAAAGTGCAGATAAAGAGGTGTGTGCAGGTAAGTGGGTTTCAAAAGGTATTTTGCATGATTAGTATCTACGAGCGACATATTTTTTTTACCACCTTCCATGTATCACTTTAAATTAAAAGTTCACCTGAGGTTCGAAAATGCTTTTCGCGACATGAAAGTCATTAAACCATGGACGGAAAGTATGGTAGTGGTGGAAGTTAATATCCAAGAGTAAGTGATTATGGTTAAATTATTTAATGAAGTGAAGGGAAAACATAGGGAAAATGAATGAAAGTAAGAGAAAGAGGAGGGAGATAGAATTAAATTTAGATCCTAAGGTATAGAGTTCCTTGTAACTTTGTCTTGCTGCACAAGAAACTTTTGTAATTTCATGAAGTTACTTGTTCTCTTAACTCATTAAGGGGAGTTCCCAATAAAAGACCCCTTCCATGACAATGCCTATTGTTTCACTTTTCCATCTCTTTCACACGTCTCCTTTCGCGTGTGTGTTTCTCCCTCCATCCCTCTCTCGTGAATAGGCAGAAGAAATCAGATAATGAACCGAAATAAGGAACTTCTAAATAAATGAATATTCATTTAGGATTTTGCCGGTAACGACACTACAACACAGCAATAATAACGACTATGGAGTCTAGTCACAGCACGGATAAGGTAAACAGCTCATATGATTCAAAGGTTTAAGTTCCTATATGCTATCGCATTTGATTTTTACCCATGCAGTCAACCTTTGGAAAATAGAAATTTGATTTCTTAGCTTGGAATTTGTGGACAAATAGTTGCATTCCGTTCTCAAAACAGGCCTAACGGCGTTATTGAGAATGCTGTTCTCATTGTTGTAAAATAAAATTATTTGGCACTCAATAAGATTAAAATTAAATAAATATTTTACATTTTCATGAGACGTATTAAACCAGCCCGTTCCCTTAACTTGCCACTCCGTAAAAATTTCAAACTCCTAACCTAGCCAGTAACGTGCTGACCCAAGCAACCCACTGAACCCATGAGTCCGACGCATAGAAAACGGAGATATTTCGTGAGCCGTTTCATAATAGGTTGCATTTGTAACGTTATCTACATAACATAAGAAACCCAAGCTATTAGTTGAAAGGACAGATTGAATAACAGACAATGGGGCAGTATTAATATTTTCCTTCAACGTTTGGGCCCATTTAACAATATCTGATCAACTATGACATTAGGGATCAAGCTAGAGTAGAACTGACCTTACAGAACTCTCAAGGAACAGTGAACAATGGCTACTATCCCCTTGCCAGAAGGAACAGCTGAAGTTGGGACTGAACAGCCAAATTCACTTGCCCTTAGGGTCGTCGGAGGGACACGATTATTCTTCTCGCCTGCACACAACTTTATATACCCCTCTCTGCAAGTAATTCCCCCTTACCTTCTTGCACGCCATTCTCCCCTCCTGCACGCAATTTTCCTGTACCGAAGCCAGAGCAAAGAGGATCATGTGTGCAAAAGTTGGGAGAAAATAGAGATCCTCATCCATTTTCGATTTGGAAATTCAATGAAAAATTTAACGTAATGCATAAAATCTTGCGGAGCTGCCGAAGCTCCTGAAGAATGCACTTGTTCAGAAGGTCACCGAGGCATACAGACCTCGAAGAAATATACATATACACTGAAAGCAACAGAATAATGATGGAAGAATTCCAATGAGGAGAGCCACGAAAGTTGGACTGAACACTTAAAGGACAAAAGTGGAGACCAGGAATCTATATAAATAAAAATGAAAATGTTCGTTTGTTCAAAATCGCTAATCTCCGAAAGTACTTCACCGATTGTTTTGAAATTTCACACAACATTCTATTCGCATCCAAGCAGGTTTTTATATACATACTATATAGATGTCACGTCTGTGACGGTAGAAACCATGCTTTTTCTGAAAAACTGTGTTTTTCATGTGAGGGAAATCTTGGAAACCTCTTTAACGATTGCTTTGAAATTTTGACACAACGTTGTATTCGAATAGTCGCGTCTTTTTATATATCTACTATATACATGCCTCACCTGTGACAGGAAAAAACATGTTTTTTTTTTAAACAGCGCCATCAGTTGGATGTAAGGGCAACACACGCTGTAAGCTCTCCGAAAGTTCTTCACCAATTGCTTTGAAATTTTGACACAACGTTGCATTCGAATAAGTGCGTCTTTTTATATAACTACTATATGGATGCCACCCCTGTGACAGGTAAAAACATGCGTTTTTGAAAAACAGCGCCATCTGTTGCCTATAATGGCAACATGCACGCCATACTAAATATGTCATGTATTCCATTTTAATGTTTCCGATTGCATTGATAAATTTTATTTTCATAGATTTCGATTTATTTAATTTTTTAGTGAATTATTTTGTGTGACATTGTATTGGAATTGAGCTGTGTTGTTTACCATACCGTTCATTTTGTAAGTATAAGTATAGATGTCACACCTGTTACAGGTAAAACTATGCTTTTCTTGAAAAATAGCGCCATCTGTTGCATGAAGAGAAACACACATGCTATACTAGATATGATACAATTCAATTTCAATGTTTCTGATTGCATAGATAAATTGAATTTTCCTAGATTTTGATTTATTTTCATTTTGATTTAATTATTTTGTGTGAATTGCGTTGGAATTGAGCTGTGTTGTTTACCAGACTGTTCATTTCGTGAGAATAGTTTAGTTTTATATTTTTTTCATATTTTCATTTCATGTTTTAACCGTTTTTCTATATTTCAGTGATGGGAACATCAGATCACTTGATGTTTCCAATTTTCTGATGTGAACATTAGACCATTTGGGAAGGCATCGGACGAGGGAGTGGGGAATGGTGGGGATGAGGGGACGGAAGTGAGAGATGGTGGGGAGGACGAGAGGACAAGGGACGGGGTAATGGTGGGGAAGGACAAGGGGACGGGGAAGTTTGGGATGGTGGGGACGAGGGGATGGGTGTATAGAGAATGGTGGGGAAGGACAAGGGGACGGGGGAGTTTGGGATGGTGGGGACGAGGAGATGGGTGTATAGAGAATGGTGGGGAGGACAAAGGAACAGGGGAGTGGGGCATGCTGGGAAGGACGAGGGGATCTTGGAGTGGGGAATGGTGAGGAGGACGAGAGGACGGTGGAGTGGGGAATGGTTGGGAGGCCGAGGAGACGGGTGAGGGGGGAATGGTGGGGAGGACTGGGGGACAAGGAAGGTTGCTGTGGCTCAGCAATGCGTTGCTGAGCCACAGCAACGCGTGGCCGGGTACTGCTAGTAAAGAATAAAAGGGAAGTGGGAATATAAATATAGATAAAATGGCTAGTCCGGGAGAGACCGATCGGCGACTTCGAGCAAGGAATATTTAATTAAAAAGTATCGATTTGATTTTTTGTAATGTACAAGAAAGTTGTCCTTAATCAAATGAAGCTGGACATATATGAACAAATGTGGATCTACCTGTAAAGATAATAAATAAGAACTGCAAATTTTTAGGCCAATAGGCCTTCTGCCTTTTCCCCTTATGTTAAGTGTCATCGTATAAAGAATGAGGATAGCTTTGTCAAGAAAGGTCAAGTGTTTACTGGTAAGGTGTTTGGAGTTTAGCATCGGATAGGCGAGTGTCGGAAGGCGAACGTCGGAAAGGCAGGCACTAAAAGGGCGAGCGCTGGTGTAGTCAGCGTGGAACAAAAATCTTTTGATATAAGAGTTTATCGAAATTCCACGAGAGACGCAAGGAGAAAACTCGTACACTCCTATAAAACAAGTATGATAATTTATCTCATAATAGTTGTATGCTCGTGCATGACCTCATTACGTGTGGGGTCGTGTTAAAACTCTGACCTCATTTATTAAGTGTGCGGAAGTTACTTCTTTATTAGTAAGATAAACTAGCTTCATCGTGTCATTTAACTTAACATTATGAGTCAAAATCTGTTTCATAAACGCGAGCAAAACAATGTCACACTTCTTATATCCATTTCTCACAAGCTGACTTATCTGCAAACCTTTTTGCAAATTGCTCCCGTCTTGAAGGTTGCCACTTATAGTCATCAGCAGCCTTTAATAGCCCCCAGCAATATCCAAGAGACTCTGGGAACCTCCAGAAGTCCCTATAGCAGTATAAAGCAGTCCTTATAGCAGTATCCAAGGAGTCTTCAGCAGCATCCAGGAGTCTTCAGCAGCATCCAGGAGACTACAGCAGCATCCAGGAGCCTTCAGCAGCATCTAAGAACCTTCAGCAGCATCCAGGAGCCTATAGCAGCCCCAAGTACCTTTGGCAGGCTTCAGTAGCCACCACAGCAACCAGGAGTCTTAGGCAGCCTCAAGCGAGACACTCCCGCCAGACATGGGCCTCGCATCAGTGGCAAAATGATATCATGAATTGCTTAAGAGGAGCGGTAACATGGAGAAGACTGAGTGGGAGACTATAGCAGGGGAAAGAGAACTGAGGAGCAAGAGAACAGGGAAGAACTGTATGTGTTTGAAAGATATTGAAGGAAGAGAAAATGGAGGAGGATAGAGCGAATGGAAGGGGTGGAAGAATGGTGGGAAAGAGAATGGTTTAAGTGTGGATTGTGATCATGAATATAATGCATTGTTGACGGTGCCAGCAGAGAGAACAAGGGACAGTGCGAAAACATCAACAAGATTGTTAAAGTGGAATAGGGAAAGGGAATAATAGATAAGACCGAATGAGACTCGTTCTCTTCGGGAAAAGGTGAAGAAAATGTAGGGAGGACATCACGTTATATTTCACTTGCTAGATGTTGAATGGTTTGTTGTGGTGGGTGGGTGGGGGTGATGGCTGCTAGTAGTGGAGGTTGCTGGTGGTGGTGTCGAAAGCTAATGCTGATGGGTAATAGTGATGATTAGTGGTGTTGCCACTTACACAATACATCGAACTCAGGTCTCGCTTTTTTTACCCCTCCTACCAGCCTCTTTTTTTCAGGAATATTTCTGCGTTGTACCTGTTGCGTTAAAATTATACTTTCCAGACGTTTGAAATTGTTATCGATTCAGGTTTTAAAGATGGAGGAGGCTTCCATGACTGTCAAGTGCATTGCACTTGTTGACAACTAGGTACGAGTGAGAATTTTTTTGGAACAGAGCAAACAAGTTAAATTCTCAAACTTTGGTCACCCCAGACGCACACCTTACCTATGGATCGTGATGTGCTCCATAGTGACAACCTGGAGTCCGTCTGAACTTACTAGGAAATTGGAGGCACCGAACTGATAATAGATTATGACCTAAAAAAATCGATTATTTCATTGTGAATAGGAATGAATATTTCTTTACATGTCATAAAATCGTTTACCGCGTATGTCTCCTTTCTATTCGCAATTAAATGACGCTGTCCTCGTACAGCTCTTGTATTCTCTTCGGTATCTTATGTTGTAAGCTTACTCCCCTCTGGCTTCTCCTCTAGGGATGCAAAATGATATCCTCTTAATTTATCCTCGTAGCTTATTTCTTCTGAATTCAGGAACAAGTCTATTATCCATAGCGACGGATAAAAGACAGGGGGTCTGGTAGCTGAACGGACAGCGTACAGGACTCGTAATTTTGTGGCTCGGGATCGATTCCCCTGACCAGACAGAAACAAATAGGCAAAGTTTCTTTCACCCTGATGCGCCTGTTACCTAGCAGTAAATAGGTACCTAGGAGTCAGACAGCTGTTACGGAGCTGCTTCCTGGGTGTGTGTGTGTGTGTGTGTGTGTGTGTGTGTGTGTGTGTGTGTGTGTGTGTGTGTGTGTGTGTGTGTGTGTGTGTGTGTGTGTGTGTGTGTGTGAAGAAAAAAAAGTTAGTAGTTACAGTTGATTGAGTGACAGTTGTGAGGCGGCCCGAAAGAGCAGAGCTCAACCCCCGCAAGAACAACTAGGTAAATACACACACACACATAACGATAAACAAATTTCAGCGTATTTATCACGAAAATCTTGTAAACAAGGTAACAAAATATATTTAGGATAATTAATCGTAAGCGACATCGAGGCCGGGATTATTAATATGTTGTCTCCAGACGCCTTCAGCAGCAGACGGGTGGACCCTCGACAAGGGAGATGGGCGCGCCAACAGCAACACAGCCCACAGTAACACGGCCCACAGTAACACGGCCCACAGTAACACAACCCACAGCAACAAGGCCAACAGCAACACTTCCCACAGTAACACGGCCCACAGTAACACAACCCACAGCAACAAGGCCAACAGCAACACTTCCCACAGTAACACGGCCCACAGTACCACAGCAAAATGGACGGATCACGGTAGCCAGTAATAAAATGAGTGTCACTTGACAAATAGATCGTCATGTTGAATCATGCAATAACATTAACTGCTCTGAATATTTTTCTTAGTTTATTGTGACACATTATACATTAATAAATGCAGGATAACAGAAAATAATAATTCTATCTTACTTTGTGTATAATTCAAGTAATTATTGAATAAAGGTTACCAAGCTGGGAAGATTATGTGTCAATGACGTCAAAAACACCGAAATCCTCACCATTATATTTTCCCAACTCTCCATACACACCCTCCCAAGTGCCAGCAACTTACATGTCTAAAACATAGTAGTCTGCATACCTCCAGAAACCCTCCAAACTCGCCATCCAAGCTACAGGTACACATACTAATACAAGCCGCTGCACGCCAACAAGCTTCTGATAAACATTTTTACAAGCGAATGAACGAATCGTTTCTCTCTCTCACTGAACAAGGAGCAATACGTCACTGTTCATCAGCAGTTAGATAGGGATTTCATCTAAACAGGAGCGAAGGGAGACGAAAAAGCAGAAACATTGATAATACCTGTAGGTGACAAGGACGCTACCATCTCACCCAACCCACTGAACCTTAGGACGAGGAGGAAGCAAGGTCGTCGATTGTTTACACCAGTTCTCGTACCTTCCACTAATCACTACCAGACCTGCTGCTAACCTGCCACGCTTACCTGTTATATATACGAGTTAGAGCCACGTATATAACCTAGGAAGCGACAGTCACGTGTGTAATTGTCACATATATAGCCTTAACGGTTGGACGCCTGGCCACACGGAGTTAGCTTGCCGCGTCAACTCTGGTAAACAACGCGGGAAGTCATAGCGCTGCGGCACGGTCTTTGGCTTAACATGACATGGTGTTAATTGCCAATTACCCTCCCCCCCCCCCCCCCCTCTGTAAAGCTCAACCCTATGGACTGGTTGGTAGAGCACCGGCCTCGTTTCTTGCAAGTCGGCGTTCGATTCCTGACGGTCCAAGTGATTAGACCGCATTTCTTCTCTCCGTCAAATCGAAGAACCATGTCGCTACATTCCTGCCAAGCTTAACCTCGAGGAAGCGCTGATAATCATCTTACCTTATCCCCATTGTTAATACTGCACACCTCAGTACTTACACATGATAAAGGGTAACAAAACTTTTTTGCTACTGCATTATGCTTGCAGTACAGGAGTAATAGAAGTGTTGTATAGAAAAATGGAGAAAAAATATCCTAAACTCTAAAGGGCTCTGTTCCATGCTTCTGCTTGCTAATGCAGAGGAGGTAGGACGCGTCGAGGTTTCTTTCAGGGAAGTATTGGGAAAAATATGCAAATTTTCATATGCGTATTGTTCTCGTAAATTGAATGTTGCAGGAAGAATTTCAATTATGTGTAAAATTGTTTGGGAAAAACACATTAAATGCGGCGCGCACACGCACGCACACACACACACATTTACGAACGCACGCACATAACATATACATTCTCATCACCTCATCAGTCTCTCCCTCGCGTGGAATCCCTTGACGTGTAAAACTTGCCAAATGGTAAGCAATAACTGCGATTCATATTTATGTTAGCTCTAAGTCGTTTCCACTCTACGCCCCACAACACAGTTACAGGCTCGCTCCTGTGCCAGGCAAGTCCACTACGGACTCACCATACTCTGTGCTACTTGGAACTTTTTGTTCCAAGTAGCTGAATCTAAAACAACCTCGCTCCCAGAGTTACAGCCCCGCTCCTGTGCCAGGTAAGACCACTACGAGCTCACCCATACCCAGTGCTACTTGGAACATGTTGTTCCGAGCAGCTTAATCTAAAAAAAAAAACCGCACGTGCGTCCAATCAGCAGCCTTTATTCCAACCATACCAACCATACTTCGCGGGCCTCTCGGTCGAACCTCATCTATGTAATAGCTTTATATTTTTTCGCGAGTAATTTTAATGTGGCATAAATGCAGTTCGTTCTCTTGATTTGCCACTCCGTAAATATTGCAACTGTTTTCCTTAACAAGAAGTCGCACGAACCATAACAACTCACCTAACGTATTGAGGCCGATGCCCAGAAAATGTCAATATTAAGGAGCTTTAATGTTTAGTAATGCGTGGCATTTTTGGCGGATTGGTCGATTACGAAAAAAACGTCCTCTCGTCCTTAGACAAGAGAACGCATACAATGCGTCGCTTGGCAAAAAACATTTAGGGGATTTTTTGCTTCCATCTCCTTATGTATTTTTGCTGACGAGGAGTCACAATAACGTGACAGAAATATGTTGACCAAACTACACACTAGAAAGTGAAGGGACGACGACGTTTCGGTCCATCCTGGACCATTCTCACAATCGACTTGCGAATGGTCCAGGACGGACCGAAACGTCGTCGTCCCTTTACTTTCTAGTGTGTGGTTTGATCAGCTTGTCCTCTTGCTCTTTCTTCTTTTTCTTCCCCCTTTTATTCCTATTATTCTTCCTCCTATTGTTCCTCCTCATATTGTTATTCCCATTCCATCCTCCTCTTATTGATATTCCTATTATTCCTTCTATTCTTCCTCCTATTCCTGTTCTTCTTATTCTTCCTCCTCCTATTCCTACTCTTCCTACGAATCCAGTCTTCAGGCAAATCTTTTCTCAGTACCAACGACGACAACCTTGAATATCCAATTCTGTTTTTTCTTCAGTTTCTTAGAAATTATATTTTATTTTTCCTTTCCTCTGCTTTCATTTCTTCTCTTTTTTACACAAAACTTATTTGCCTTTCCTCCACACCCCACATTATTATTCCACTCATTTCTCCGGATTATCACCCTTCATATTTCCCCTTCCTTAATGACTATCCCATTCCCCCGTTCCATTAATTTTCACACACCATAGCATTCCTCCACTGAACACGGTGCCTGGAGCCACCAGCCGACCTTCTCTTCTTCCTTCCCATCACCCATTCCTCACTTGTTACTACCCCCCTTCCATCTCTCCAGGAACAAGCACCTTCTCTCGTTGCCTCTTCCTTGCTTTCACCATCTTCCAACCCTTTTCTCCGTCGCTCTTCCCTCTTAAATTATCTCTTTCCCCCGCTCGCCTTCACTCTATTCCATCAGCCCTTTTTCCTTCCCACTTGCCTTTGCTACACCTCCCTCACACCACATGCACTTCTTCCCTCCCACTTCTCTCCCTTCCTCTGTCCTCACTTGACCCAACACCGACCCTCAGTTCTATCCTAACCATTTTCCATCCCACCATCTCTTCCAGTCGGCCATCCTCCGCGATTTTAGCAAGCTCTTCCGCTGTTGTAGTTTCCATTACCTGCAATTACTTTATCGCCTTCCCATTATCATAAACAAATCCGAGTTACTTCATCACTTTCCTAGCCCTTAACACCGTCTTTTGAGTTTCATCATCACCATTTTCCAGTCACATTTATCTTAACCTCCCCATTTCTTTCTGTCTCATTAGTCCCCATTATCACCTTCCTTTTTATTGCCCATCCTGTCAGCTTTGATTATCTTTCCCATTTTACTGTCTCCCCATTAGCCATCTTTCTCGTAATTTCATCACCATCAAATGCTTCATTTCCACTCATCATCACCATAATCATCATCATCCCATCCTTTACTCTTTCTCCACAGTCTCCCATTACCATTTTCTCACGATTTGCATTCCATTATCACACTTTTTCTTTCCGCTTTATCTCTTCCTTTCTCACTCGGGGCAGACGTGATAGTTGCATTGACGGTCTCTGTACTCTCATTCTGTTCGTTATTTTGGCAAGACAACGCCTTTACTTTATACAAGGTCGACGTTCGATCCCCGATGGTGCGACCGGTTAGGCATAGTTCCTTCACCCCGTCCTAATATACCAGCTCCTTGTCCTCATAACCCAGCTCCTTGTCATATATCAACTTATTGGCCTCATATTCCAGCTCCTTGTCCTCACATCATCAATAAAGAAGGATTCCAGAGGTACCTAACTGCTACCCGAACTGGTGCTTTAGGCCTGCCACTTGAGCAGGAGGAGATTTAGGTGATCCACGGCAGAGTCTCATAAATTTTGACAAATAGGGTACTCAAAATCCCCATAAAACGTTTCATACATAAAATAAAGAAATTTCTACTCAATTTTCTTTTGGTTCATGACAATAGCAAGAGAAAAATAATCATGAACAGGTTTCACCCGCTGACCTGCAAAACTCGTGCAAAACACGAATCTATACAATTCGAGTCAGGCTCTGAAGAGTTTTGTGTAAGCGTGGGAGAAAAATGACATATGCGTCATCGGGAGTCTGTGCTCCCTTTCACCGAAGCTTCAAAACATACAAGCAGAAAAGAAGGGATAGCTAGAGAGTAGGGAGGATGGACGGGGGGCGAGAAGAACGAGGAACAGTGGCTGGGGGTAGGCTGAAAGAGAAAAATAACAGAACTAGGTCTTGAGTTGGATGTGATGGGTGAAAGAAAGAGAGGAGATGTTGAAGGGGACAGAACCGGGGCAGGAAGAATAACTTTAGCACAACTGATCCTATATATAATTTCAAAGGCACGAGGATGTTTAACATGGGTACAAAATTAATCTGCTAAGCACATCAGTATGATTTACATTCTTACATATATTTTTGTGAATTACATTTTCCACATGTATAACAAAAATGAAATACTAGTTTAAATGTATTAAAGAGGATCTTATAAGAGATCTCTCGCCTTTACTGGCGAGAATAAGAGCAGGAGACGAGAAACCTCTAAAAACAGGCAGAATAAAACAAACAAAAAAGTGACAATATTCAGAACATTTAATGGACACGCCATGGGGCACAGGGCCCTGGCTGTACGGATTAGAATCCTTCAGGGGTTAAGAGTTTTCTGATACATGTTATCTCTTGGAGACCATTCAAGCTATATATATATATATATATATATATATATATATATATATATATATATATATATATATATATATATATATATATATATATATAAACCACATGTGAAAAATAGAGAATGCTTAACGCGTTTTCGGCTAATTCGCCTTCATCAGAGGCGAATTAGCCGAAAGTGAAGTAGAGTAGAGTGAAGATATGAAAACATTGCTGATCAGACCTTTATATCCGCCTGGGCAGATTACCTGACCACCAAGAATAAGTGAAGGAAAGGAAATGTAAGAAAGAAGATAACTGCAGAAGGCCTATTGGCCCACACGAGGAAGCTCCTATTAATATCCCTAAGAGCCATATGGGTTAAATGGATGCTATATTGTTTTGACGTGCTATATTGAGACTTAAATAGGGATCCAACTTGTACATACCAGGGCTCACATTAAGGCTGTTATTACAATGTTTGATCAGAGCAGACTCGATCACGTTTTGTTCAACGAAATCCTTACTTTTAACAATACATTTTGCCCCTGTGAAGTCGGTAGAATGATCACATAAACTGGAATGTAAATACAATGCACTGGAGTGCTGCACTCCATTATATAGTATATATATATATATATATATATATATATATATATATATATATATATATATATATATATATATATATATATATATATATATATATGGCAGTGTCAGACCACGGAGGAAAATTGAAACAGGAATTTTCGTAAGTACTTTCGTATATTAATATATCTTCAGAAGGAGTAAAGATGTATTAATATACGAAAAGTACTTTGGAAAATTCCTGTTTCAATTTTCCTCCGTGGTCTGACACTGTCACATTTTTAATCACGTGCTTAACTTCGTGATTTACAAACACACACACACACACACACACACATACACATATTTGTGTGTGTGTGTGTGTATATATATGTGTATATATAGGTATCATTTGGGAGATGAAATTCTTCAAGAGTCAGAGAGAGAGAGAAGGATCTGGGGGTTGATATCACGCCAGACCTGTCCCCTGAAGCTTATATCAAGAGGATAACATCAGCAGCATATGCCAGGTTGGCTAACATAAGAACGGCATTTAGACACTTGTGTAAGGAATCCTTCAGAACTTTGTATACCACCTACGTCAGACCAATTCTGGAGCATGCAGCCCCAGCAAGGAGTCCATATCTAATCAAGCATAAGACTAAACTGGAAAAGGTTCAAAGGTTTGCCACCAGACTAGTACCCGGGCTGAGAGGTATGACCTACAAGGAGAGACTACGGGAATTAAGCCTCACATCGCTGGAAGACAGAAGAGTTAGGGGAGACAAAATCACCACGTACAAGATTCTCAGAGGAATTGACAGGGTAGATAAAGACAGGCTATTTAACACAAGGGGCACACGCACTAGGGGACACAGGTGGAAATTGAGTGCCCAAATGAGCCACAGAGATATTAGAAAGAATTTATTTAGTGTCAGAATGGTTGGCAAATGGAATGCAATAGGCAGTGATGTGGTGGAGGCTGACTACATACACAGTTTCAAGTGTAGATATGAGAGCCCAATAGGCTCAAGAACCTGTACACCAGATGATTGGCATTTGAGAGGCGGGACCAAAGAGCCAGAGCTCAACCCCCCGCAAACACAGATACATGAGTACGTACACACACACACACACACACACACACACACACACACACACACACACACACACACACACACACACACTTTTGATCGAGTTCAAGCGAGACAGCACTACCACTAGAACATCTGAACGTAGGGTAATTTTGTTTATTTTTGGAGGGGGTGGGGGACGTGCAAAACCAAAATGCAAACAGCTCTTCGGAGTGATATGACAAGAACGGATGTCGAAACCATTTTGATCATCGGGGATCGAAAGCCGATTCCTCAAGAAGCGAGGACTTCGAAATTCATGATACAATTACAACAGTCACTATAAATATAAATTTTTGTGCAGCCTGCACATGCATTATAAAAAGCAATAATTGAAGAACCTCGCGCGCCATTGGCCAGATGTGTCCATCTTAATTTAAGAAGTATTAAGATGATTCAGTAGATTAAGGGGGACTCGCGGGTCCCCTTCCGAATAGACATTAAAGAAATTGGCCCCAATTATTACAGCTACCCAAGCTTCATTTTTGTTATGTACTGTGTAATAAACTTGTGTGAGAGATAGAAAGAGGACCGAGATAAAGAGAGCACAGAAACAGTTGATAGAAAGAAGAGGGGAAAAAATAGAGTAGATATAAAGAGAAAAATAGATCTGGAGTTATACATTAAAGTTAAACAACCGATAGTTAGAAAGGAGGGGTCTAAGAGTTAACAGCTCATTCATGCTAGCACAAGTAATAAATACACACAGAGCCATTTCTTCAGAATATACCCTCAGGGTATTCACCATTCAACACTATTCATAGCTCTTAACCTTGCAAGTGTGATGACGTCTGCTCTTGATGACCTCGTCGCGCTCCTCTTCCGTCCTTCAACACTACAGATGGCTTACCATCTTCGAATAGCCGTCTACATGTTCATCTACCCCCCCCCCCCCCCATCTCCTCATTTCTTTTCTCCCTCCATCCCTCCCTCCTGTCCCTCCCATTCTCACAAGTACCCTCGCCATAGCAATCCACATTAAGATATCTAATCTTCCGGTGACTGCATTTTTTTGCTCCTCTATTCCGAAAAAATCACTTCAAGTGAGAAGTAATATCTCACACCCCTTCTGCTTCTTCTTCTTCTCTCACTCTCTCTCTCTCTCTTCCACATGACGGAGATAGACTGACAGAGCTTTTTAAACTCTGTGATATTTGAAAGGACATTATTTTTGTGTTTTGGGAAAGAAGACAAGTTCTAAGAATCTCGGTAATAGTAATAATGTAAAACATACAGGTGCATTAAGAATCTCACTACATACCTTTATGGGCAAAACTTGGAGCACACTTCATAAGTAATGAGTTTTATGTCTCGGAGGTCACTAGGTAATGTGGCTGTTAGGTTTTCCAATCATAAATAAACATTTTCATTTTCATAAAAAATGCATTTTGAGCTTGTTCCTGTGTGTGTATTTTTCGAGACATGCATGTACGTTTGCGGGTGTACGCCTAACTGTATTCGCCTAATTCTGCTGGCGAGGGTTGAGCGGTGGCTCTTTGGTCCCGCCTCTCTACAATTAATCAACTGGTGTGAATGTTCCTGAACTTATTGGGCTCTATCACATCTACATTTTAAACTGTTTATGGAGTCCGTCTGCAACACATCACTGCCTAGTGCATTCCATTTGTTAACTACTCTAACACTAAAAATATATTTCTTATGTGTCTGTGGCTCTTTTGGATATTCGATCTCGACCCCCCCCCCCCTCCCTTCCTCCCCACCTAGTGAATACCACCTGTGTTAAATAATGTCTTCAGCTACCTTATAAATTCCCAATGTTTTTGTGTGGTAATTATGTCTCCTATAACTTCTTTTCCAGTGATGAGAGGTTCATGAGGCTGTAACTGGGACCACGTTGTTCTGGGACCAGTCAGGTGCCATTCCCTTGAACCTTCAGCATTAGACTTGTGCGTGTGTGTGTATTCCATATTTTGCCGAATAAGTTTTCCTCGTGAGCGCTTCTTAGGTACGTGCATATATGCGCATATTTTCGTGCGCGCGTGTATGTTGTCTATTCAATCAAAGCATGTTTGTTCGTCTGTTATAAAATGTTAGAAGCTATTGCTCCGAGGTACATAATTAGCTTCCTAGGATTATACCAAGAACCCAGCGATTTTGATCAGCGCACAAGGACGCTCAAAATTGATTACCCTTGCAAAGGTCAAACCAGAATTTCTTAACCGGTACTCGAGGGGACGGAGAGGAGAGGGGTTAGGGGAGGAAGAGGAAAAGGGCGGGAGAGGCAAGAGAAAGAAGAGGTTACGGGGAGGGAGAGGGCGAGACAAGGTGGATGTAAGGATAGGGGAAGATGAGAGGCAAGGGATATAATGATCAAGTGTGTCTGGTCATTTTCAGAAAAGCCGCACACTATCGTCTCGAGTCTTTCTCGTTCACGAGTACGTCAGTAAAAACTTCCCAAGTATATCATACCAAATGAGAAAATAATGAGGCCATACAATGAGATCGAACTCTAATCCCTTGGACTCCCAAAACACACGCAATACCAGTTGAAATATGATGTGCTTAAAGGTACCAAAACCAGAAGTCTTGCATCAAATGTTACCAAGTTAAGGTCCAAATGTTACCGTCCCGCTGGTAGCGAGAGGGAGGATTCTCATAACGAGATCGTTACTCGGTATCCCAGTGGGAGAGCGACTTCCCCTCCCTTGTAATGTCTATCATTTTCTCCAAGTACAGATCCATATATGGCTAATTAATTTTCTTGGTCCTTAGTCAAATCCCAGTTCGAGTCTACTCGATAGAGTAGCTTAGTCAAAATATTTCGTTTCGTGAACTGATCTGCTCATTAACTAGTAAAATTATTCATATTGCAATAAACTTTACCTCAACACTGTTCAATAAAAAAAGGAAACGTCTACCTATAAAACAGGAAGCGTATCTGTCCAAGGATGGAGGCTAGATGCGTGAGGCTTCATTAAACTTTGCAGGGTCACTGATGGCTGTCAAACGACTGTCATGGGAGGGTTAATCGTCCCCATTGGCTCTTTGTGTGGAACAACCCCCAAAGGCATGACCTAATGGGTTACCCCATCAAATTTTATATATACAAATATATGTTAGAGATAAATTTTAACCATTTAAATAGCCAATCAAAAATGTTTACAAAAATTTACGTTTATTCTATTCCTCAGCATCACCTGTGTCAAGAGTACTTTAACCTTTATTATATCTCCAGTCCATTATATTCCTTATTACTAAAAGCATTTAATTTATTTAACTGATAGTTAGCTAATTAGTAATTCATACCTGAGATAAAAAACAAATTTAACTGTTCATTGCGTTAATCAAGACAACGTATTAAAACATAAAGATGAAAAAATACAAATGTTGAATGCGCCTTTAATTTTTTTTTTTAAATGTTTTGTCAATTGGAGACATTAGGCAACTTTCCCCATTGAAAACCATACACGAAGGAATCCACCGGTAAACACAGCCTATGTTGTATTCACTATCTTGTGAATTTCTCTGTATATTCGAACTGTTTATTTTAATCCGTAACACAGCCTGGGATTGAACTATAGTTAAATGATAAAAACAGTCGATAGGCCTCAATCCCTTAAAAATCCTGGTCACGCTGCCAGACTTTGATCAAATGTAATTGCGATCTGTCCCATTCCCGGGCCGTTAGGGAACACTTCCTTACATCTTCATCAATCAGTGCAAAGTAGTTGGGAGTTATGCATCTGATACGGGTTTCATCCTGGGTTAGTTTGTTGACCTAATCGAACCTGTTCCCGAAAAAAAGGAAAACATACATATTTTGTCCTATTAATTCTGGACGACACTGGTAGATTTCTCTCTGCCTACACAGAGCATTATTTTATCTGGGCTCTTCCATAAACGTATTCACAGACGAACTTATTCATCTCTTGCCACCAGTTTGTTAATTTTACAAAATCTTATTGATTGGTGATATTCTGATGGATTCGGAGGGTAATATACAAGGTTATATAATTGGATATCATTGTTTGAAGCCTTTTAGGATCTGCCCAAGACATAAATTGTTTGATTAGGCCATATTTGTCATTCTTGTGACATAGTGCGTTGCGAGTTAACTGTGGAAAAACCTGATGTTAAAAATGTATAGTTCATCCATCATTTTAATTGTACCTATAATATTCTCAATTATTATATATACTATGTGACCATCTACTTGATCAAATACACGTTGTTATGGCTATAAGCTTAATACTATTATTTTAAATAAACACAGGCCTAAGATTAAACTTTCATTCCTAAGGTGTTATTACCTTCAGAATAAGCTCTACTCATTCGTTAAAAGTATTAAACAAATATAATGTAGCAGAGAAACAACTTTTTGAAACTATCAAAAAGTGTTCATGGAAACTACCTGTGTTAACATACGCATCAATATTCAGGAAAATTTGCACTTTAATGACAAACCATGAAATGTAAAATACATTCACTGTTTTTTAGCTTGACACTCATTTCACAATTTAAGAATTATCATTCTGGTTGAAAAAATATTTGTGGAAAATCAGTAACATAAATATTCAAAATTTTGTAATGTGCACCAAAACGATAACAATAATGTGTGTGTGGGCAAACGAACAACATTTTCTCTCAATTACATTTTAGCTTTTGCTACTTAAATCCCTAACAATTTTACGTACTTTAAAACTTATATCTCGTATATATAAAAGCAAGACTGAAAACATCACTCCATGACATTCCAATTTTTTTGTTTCAGAAAAAAACTTGAGTAATTCATAATTTTTTACCCTCGATCGGTACAAAAAAATATAAAACTCTTTAATTCTTTATTAGAAATATACTTCCTCTCTCTCTCTTTTGCTCGATGTCGCGCTCTCTCTCTCTCTCTTTTTGGCTCGATGTCGCTCTCTCTCTCTCTCTTTTTGGCTCGATGTCGCGCTCTCTCTCTCTCTCTTTCTCTCCCCTCCCCCCTCTCACGCCACAGTCGACTCTGCAGCTCTTCAACTAGATCACAATAGTGAAAATGTTCCTTAATTCAACTGAAGTGGTCAGGAATAAACTAAAAAACGTAGAGCACAACGGCACAAGCATGTTAGCTGGAAGGAGTCTAGCTTTTTCTTTGTTTCTTTGCACTCTGTAGTCTCACGGGGGTTTATGAGGATGCCAGTGTTTTAAAAGCGAGAACCAGAATTAGAATAGACTTTTTTTACGTATGTTTGCACGTACAGGGTGTGAATGAAGGCAAAATTATACCTAAATTTCATAATGTAGTTTTAAATCTATATATTTATATACACTTTTAATGAACATTTTATTGTATATATATATATATATATATATATATATATATATATATATATATATATATATATATATATATATATATATATATATATATATATATATATATATATATATATATATATATATTAAACCTAGAAGGGGTACCACCTCTGGTGCAAGTGTAGGGACCCATAGCCTCGGAGAAGAAAATAAAGAGTACTCAGAGAAGACCTTGTGGATACTCACTAAACACTTTGATATTTTCTTCTCCTACCACCCCTATTCTTTTGGTATGTGTGTATATTTATCTAACCTTATTTGAAAATGTCATTACACAAAAAAGGTTACAATATTGATTACATGCAGGGCACAAGGCTGCTTGTCACAAGCTGAACAGCTCCTCCAGCTCCTCAGATGGCGGGCAGGAACCATGGATGCAGTGAGCATTTCCTCTCTGGATTGCCACACTAAGGCGCTGCAAAAGAAAACTGGCAGCTCTAGGGTCTCTAGTTGTTTCGATTACCTTAGACCCCAACTCCTTCAAAAAGCTAGCAGCACTTTTACCCCACGCACCAAGTGTCTCTGAGGCAATGGGGACAAAATTGTAGTGGTGCTCAAGGTCTCTGTATTTACGTGACTTGGCCACTTCCCGGTGATTGGCAGCTCCTCCTGCTTGCGTAGCACTGAAGTCAACATAGGTATTGGCTAAAGTTGAAACGCAAGTGCAGTCCCACACCAACTGTCTACCATTCTTCCAGGGGTTCACCGTGATTCCGTCTGGGCGACCGACAGGCTATATATATATATATATATATATATATATATATATATATATATATATATATATATATATATATATATATGCGAACAAGCCTGAATGGTCCCCAGGACTATATGCGTCTGAAAACTCACACCCCAGAAGTGACTCGAACCCATACTCCCAGGAGCAACACAACTGGTAACTACGGGGCGCCTTAATCCGCTTGACCATCACGGCCGGACAAAAGGAAGTGATAGCCGAAGCTATTTGAACCACTTCCCCGCCGGCAACTCGGATGGTAATCTTGGGCATAGCATTTTATCAAATCACCTCATTCTTTGGGGCACACGTGAGGAACACAAATGCGAACAAGCCTGAATGGTCCCCAGGACTATATGCGTCTGAAAACTCACACCCCAGAAGTGACTCGAAGTCACTTCTGGAATATATATATTCGAGTCACTTCTGGGGTGTGAGTTTTCAGACGCATATAGTCCTGGGGACCATTCAGGCTTGTTCGCATTTGTGTTCCTCACGTGTGCCCCAAAGAATGAGGTGATTTGATAAAATGCTATGCCCAAGATTACCATCCGAGTTGCCGGCGGGGAAGTGGTTCAAATAGCTTCGGCTATCACTTCCTTTTGTCCGGCCGTGATGGTCAAGCGGATTAAATATATATATATATATATATATATATATATATATATATATATATATATATATATATATATATATATATATATATATATATATATATATTTATATATATATATATATATATATATATATATATTTATATATATATATATATATATATATATATATATATATATATATATATATATGTCGTACCTAGTAGCCAGAACGCACTTCTCAGCCTACTATGCAAGGCCCGATTTGGCTAATAAGCCAAGTTTTCATGAATTAGTTGTTTTTCGACTACCTAACCTACCTAACCTAACCTAACCTAACTTTTTCGGCTACCTAACCTAACCTAACCTAACCTATAAAGATAGGTTAGGTTAGGTAGGGTTGGTTAGGTTCGGTCATATATCTACGTTAATTTTAACTCCCAAAAAAAAATTGACCTCATACATAATGATATGGGTAGCTTTATCATTTCATAAGAAAAAAATTAGAGAAAATATATTAATTCAGGAAAACTTGGCTTATTAGGCAAATTGGGCCTTGCATAGTAGGCCGAGCACGACGTTCTGGCTACTAGGTACAACATTATATATATATATATATATATATATATATATATATATATATATATATATATATATATATATATATATATATATATATATATATATATATATATACGATTATACATTAACTCATATCTGATGCACACACAGCTCAATGAACTTGAAGATATTTTTGATAATTGTTCATGTGTCGAGCTTTAATGGCAGTAATTGGGCATTAGTGGTGAGCATTTTCATTATATTCACAGTGAAATATTTTTATTGGTAATTACAACCTATAATACCGAAAATTCAATTGCTCTTGTGCTCACGATTAATGTTATCAATAAAACCTATGTTCCACATCACACAGTTTATGCATATTTTTCATAGATTAAACATTAAAAATATTAACTTAAACATAAATTAACCTCTGTTTATTTGGTTTTATATTTTGAGGCACTATTTTTTAAAGTTCGTTTGTGGTAATACATTTCACGTTATTTATTACGTGTTAATTCCTTCTTGATTTACGCACGCGCGCACACACACACACACACACACACACACACACACACACACACACACACACACACACACACACACACACACACACACACACACACACACAACGTGAGTCAGTGATCCGTAATTAATCCGATATCCGATAGTAGAATCGGGTTCGTTCTCGACTCACAATCGGGAATTCCGGGTTCGATTCCAGGACGGGATAGAAATGGCTGGGCGCATTTCTTATCAACTTATGCACCTGTTCACCAAACAGTAAATAAGCACCCAGGAGTTAGTCCTCGATATAAGCCAAACATACACTGACTACCATTCCCAAAAAAATGAATTCAACTTTTATTGGCAGTAAAGCCACCGGACAATTATAGATCACTTCTCCCGTCTAGTTCTCTTAAGAATTAATACCGAGAAATTGTAACTGAGCTGACAGCTGTCATCAATCTTCCTTTTCACTGTGGGAACATCTGTCCTTCTCCAAGATTTCTATGCAGTTTGGTTTTCGCTTCTCAAATGTTCCTGTCCAGATGAGTCACTTCTGTGGCAGCAACTTTGAAAATGTTCTTTAACAACCAGTCCTTCTCAATCATCCCCCCATCCACAAAAAAGTTAACCACTAGCAGAGGT
The DNA here is from genome assembly GCF_040958095.1 of Procambarus clarkii. Taxonomy (NCBI): domain Eukaryota; kingdom Metazoa; phylum Arthropoda; class Malacostraca; order Decapoda; family Cambaridae; genus Procambarus; species Procambarus clarkii. The sequence goes on from NC_091175.1 coordinate 16,890,984, forward strand.
TTAATATTTACATGTGAAAATACCCAATAATGTTTTAGACAATTTTTCATAGGATAGATCTTGGGGTCTTAAAAAAATGTTCTCAGCTTTCAAATTTCTTAAATTAACAAAACAAAACATCCTAATATAAAAACATCTTTTTTGTTTTAAAACATAACCACAACTTTGTTTTAAATTTGTAGGTGCTTTTCTGGCATTGGTTTGAGAGGTTCTACTCATCAGAGCCATTAGAGTCTAATGATTCACTTACCTCATTAACTTAGTGTCTACCTGTGGTGTTAACACCTCCAACGGGTATATACATCAGAAAGTTATTGTTTTCATCTTAATTTTGTAACACAATAGTCCTTTGGAGCTTGATCACAACACTGAATGGTACGCCCACGTGATCAGAGAACTAGTAAATACCGAGAGCGCCAGGGAAGCAATTAAAAGACTCACCGTTTACATAACGTTTCAACAAACGTGAAAAAAAAACGAAGCTGTATGTTGTTGGGACTGCATATGGTTAAAAGACGCCCTGCAAACAACGTAACTGCAATGTAATTCTTGCACGATGTAACGAGGTGGTTAGACCGCTGAGTGATTGGAGAGAAACGGTAGTACCATCCCACTCGAACTGTCACCTTCAAACAGGAAGCTAAATTTGCCTCCTCTTCCGTTCACTCTCTTAAAGAGAGCTCTAAATAAATTATTATATGAAAATCAAGAAAATATTAATTTGTAATAATTTTTTAGAAATATTAAGTTTTCTCTTCATTACATAAACATCGTTATTATGTATTATATAAAATAACGATAGCAATAAGGTTTATAACAAAAAACTAAACAAAACTGTTTTACATTTTGGTTCATTAGTATTTCCCTTCCTGCCCTGACGCCCTGTACCTCTTCTTTACTCATTTTCCTTTTTTACATTTTGATTCTCACAATCCCTTTCTTCCCCAACCATCCCCCTGTTCTTCCTCACACCCATACCATTACTCCGTACTTTTCCCCCATCCCATATCCCTCTCCCACTTTCCCTTCTTCACCATTTCGCTTCCCTCTACCCCTAATGGGTCTTTTTTTATTCTAAGGCCAGAGGTCGTGTTGAAGAATCACACACAAAATCAACGAGGCCTTGTCAAAATATATGAATATTCTCCTCAAATTAATTCTGAAGGAAAACCGTAGCCAAAAGAAAGCAAAAATTATTACAAAACACCAATTATAATATATGGATAAAAAGCTACAATTTGGGGTGATAAAAGAAAATACTTAAATATTCTATGAGAATCTTCAAAATCTTCTTAAATTCCGTTTCCCCGAGACTATGAGTCCCCCCATAATTATCTAATTACCCATATTTTTATATTACTAAAACAATTATAGCCTTTAACTTTGAACAAAGAACGATTTCTCAATATAAGGGACAATAATTTGGGCTTGCATAAATGGCATTGTTATATCCTCCACGGTTCCTTGTGGCTATCATTACGGCCTCCTTGCATGACTTATTAGCTCGAGTTTGCAAGAGAACTAGGTGATTTAAAAAGGCAAGAATGTGTGCAACCTTCGGCTTATAGAGTCTTAGTCTCCATGGACTACTTATTATGGCCTTCATCCACCTCCCGTGCACGATAGAAAAGGAAGAGAGGGGTAGAAAGAGGGAGGGATATATATATAAACTAAATCGGCATATGTATATAATAAATGTATCAAATTGGATAACACAAATTTAGTATCCGTGACAGTATACCCAGATCAAAATACTCTGCAAGTTTTGCATAGCGACTGAGCAGCTTACAAGGACTCAGGCTAGTCCAGCAGTATACCGTGTTTGTAATCAACTCATCCTCCAGCCAAAGCTAACATTTAAATTTACCCAAAGTCAAATTTGGAGTCACATACTGTCTAATACGTTGTAAGCCCCGCGTTTCTTTTGTTTTAAAGATGGACTGGGCTTAAACCTGCAAGCATATTCACCGTCACTGAAACGCAGAAGGATCTCGATTAATTCGTACGCAATGACTCTTTATTGCAACATACATTTAAGCAGAGTAATGTTTATGAATTCAGTGTTAATCTAATTGTATATGTAAACATTTTCTCACTAAACATGGAACGTTGATTCGGTCGGGACGGGCTTCCTCACGTTAAACAAGGTAACTATTGGGCTGACTGAGAAACCTTCTTTTGAGATAGCTACAGCTAATTAGAATTATGCTCCAGTTTAAACTCCTGAGGTTTCATCTAAAAGCAACTCTAAAGATCTGAGATGTGAGCAGGTCCTCCCTGGTGGAGCAGCCAATGACGTGCTTGTAAAAGACAAAAATTCTCTTAAGGAAAAAAAAGGAGTAAATTTGCATCTCGGTACTAATCAAATCATGGAAGTATATAATGGCATTTTAAATGTTTATCAGGTAAAAAGCAGAATATAACAACTGATGACCTATTGGTCCATACGAGGAGGCACTAATTTATTTACAAGCCTACTTTTATTTATATCCAATAACGTCTTACTGAATATTTCGTTCTACCTGCCTTTCTTTTGTTGCTACCTTTTGGCAGGAGTAATCTTCATTTTGAGAGGCTCAAGGGTACGGTGTGAGCTCATGAATATGCAGCGGCGGGTTCAGATGGGCCGAAGTGCACGCAGTTCCTGGAGATCGTCGTCTTGTGAAAACTTCAATCGTGAGGCTGAAAGCTGTCAGTGTCTCACGGGTCTAGCCGAAGTCAACATGGGGCTACCGACTCCTTGATAACTAGGGTCGAGTCACATAACTGCTAAAAATACTTAGGGAATATGTAGATGATGAGTCACAATAACGTGGCTGAAGAGATGATGAGCAACCAGACACCAGAAGATTGAAAAACGACGACGTTTCGGTTCGCCCTAGAGCATTATTAAGTCGTGTCTCTGTGTGTTATTTTCATTCCCGATATTCTTCTAATTGTGCAGGAGGGGGATGAACTTCAGCTTTTAAGTTCCGCCAGTGTGCGTATATCTGCATACTCGCCTAAATATGCTTGCAGAATTTGGGCTCTGCAAGCTTATCCTCGTGGGTGAAGATGTCCCTCACCCACAATAGTAACTGGGAATGTGCTGAGCTGTGGGAGAGAATACAGTTCCAGTGTATTCTCTCCCACAACAGTGTAAATATTAGAATGGAGGAAAATAACGAGCATAATCTACAGGAATCCTTACAGGGACACAGAAATCCTGACATGTCAGTGAATTAACTGATGAAGAAGGATTCTACATGTCTGTTTTTGCCGACGATTCAGAGCTATTGAGAAGATTCATAATATTAGAGGAATTAAACAATGCCTTTCGAGGATCTGATCAAATACCAGAAAGAAAATCTAAAATACTAGAATGAAAAAGTGAAGACATAACAACATACAAGATTATCCGACAGTGAAAGAGAAATGAGACTCAACAAGCACAGATGGGGGGACGAAAGAACAAAAGAAACGAACTAGAAAAGCAGGACAGTGGGGCTAACTGTGAACATAACTTCAAGAGCACCCAAGGTGTTAAATCGAGTCTCGCAAGCTGTTACCTCAAGAAACTATTACTAAAAAGATAGTGCCAAGTAGCTAATGAATATGCCGTTGTACACACAGACACAGACACACACACAGACACACAGACACACACACACACACACACACACACACACACACACACACACACACACACACACACACACACACACACACACACACACACACACATGCATGCTACTAGACTAGTCCCAGAACTAAGAGGCATGAGTTATGAGGAAAGGCTGCGGGAAATGCACCTTACGACACTGGAAGACAGAAGAGTAAGGGGGGACATGATCACAACCTACAAAATCCTCAGGGGAATCGACCGGGTAAACAAGGATGAACTATTCAACACTGGTGGGACGCGAACAAGGGGACACAGGTGGAAGCTGAGTACCCAAATGAGCCACAGAGACGTTAGAAAGAACTTTTTCAGTGTCAGAGTAGTTAGTAAATGGAATGCATTAGGAAGTGATGTGGTCGAGGCTGACTCCATACACAGTTTCAAATGTAGATATGATAGAGCCCAATAGGCTCAGGAATCTGTACACCAGTTGATTGACGGTTGAGAGGCGGGACCAAAGAGCCAGAGCTCAACCCCCGCAAGCACAATTAGGTGAGTACACATAGACGTACGCATACACTCAAACACAAACCCCCATCCCCTTTCCGCACACGAAAATATCTTTAATTAGATAAAATCCTCCAAACTACCACTAATATTCTCTGCTCCGTCTCACCCTCCCTCCTGAAGAGTGACGTGAACAGACTTTACTGGTCAGGAACATAATTACGTTCAGGAATATATGAATTATATAGTAAATGCACCCTTAACCCTCTTACGCCGCCTCGTTCTCTAATTAGTGAAAAAATTACCAATTAGTGCCAGTCCTCAGTAAGAACACGGGAAATACTCCAGTGTATTGTAGTTTTGTAAAGATTTTCAGGGGCTAGACTGGTGTTAGGTTCTGTGGATTATCGTCTCACGATCTGACAAATGATATATATGAATCAGGTATTGCCTTACCTGAATGGGACGAATCTAGGCAACCAACTTAAGCTGTCCAGGTCGATGATCATCATTATCCGATACAACGTTTGTCTGCTTTTGTTGAGTAAGGTAGGTTGTGTGGGTGCATATGCGTGCGTGTTTGTGTGGTTTATTTTCTTTTCCAGTACTCTTCTAATTGTGCATAAGGGGGTTGAGCTTCAGCTCGTTAGTTCCGGCAGTGTGTGTTCGTGTACTCACACCTAAATATATCCCTGCAGGGTATAAAATTGGATCCTAAGCAGCACATTTCCAGCTCATGGTAAATGAATGCAATGACCGAGTCCTTATATTTCGCATAATATTTTCAATGTACAGCAAAACTTAATAAGTAGATTCCAATATCTTTTCATACCTAAATTCCTTTGTTTCACTTTCGATTGTTTTAAAATTATTCTGATCTCATAAACAATAAGTTAGCCGTCTCTTGCCACCCTCTTCCCCTGCTTTCCATTGACATGTATTCAAAGGCAAGCATACAAAGGTTACTCGTTACCAAGGACATTAATTATAGAATATTTATAGTTTACCGCTATGAGTGCGTATATCACCAAGCATTAGCTGCTGTGTTCGACCTTACGAACTGTCTGTTATGTAATGCAGTGACTCCCGACCCTTCCGTTTCCTGTGGTATCAACACGTATTTATCTTGGTTGATGAAAAGAAAGCAAGTCTCTGGTGTAGTGGTAGCGCGCACACTTCCCGTGCCTTGCGAGAGGTTTGATCTTGGTTCAAGTCTCTGGCTTTTATCAGAGTAATGGTTCAAGTCTCTGGCTGGTATCAGAGTAATGTCTGGGCGCCAATCCTTAATCGCCCCTGTTCACCCAGCGGTAATTGGGTAAGTGTTTTGTAACCGATTGGTGGATTGTGTTTCAGGGAAAACTACTGTCAAAATAGGGTAATGCTTACATTAAGTTCTGGAAAGAGAAAACTCTCAGCTTGCTAATAGGATTCAGATGTCTGTTTCTGTATCCCACCTGTGTAAAAATAAATCAAAAGCATTTTCTCGATAAGCCTGAAACCTATCCTGCACGTTCTTACAATCCAGATGTGTTCTAACTGCCTTCATAAAATTTGCACAGGTTTCCAGTCGCACCTTCCGCTTTTTCTTAGTTAAATGCAATCAATCAGTTATCACAAAATGCATTTACATAAAAATTGTACGTTTCGTTAGATTCAACTTTTTTGTCTCCTTCAGTTACATTTATAGCACTGAAAAGTTCGTATTGATATCTGTAACTTATTTGCGTCTTGTTTCTAGCTATGTCCCCCTTGTTCTGATATTACTGGTTTAAATAATTGGTCCAATTTGTAACCTCCCTTTAGTATCATATCGCTCTCATATTTCCTTTTATTCCTTCTCTTCCAGTGTGGTGAGAACCAGCTTCATCAGTCTTTCCTCAGAGGACTGCCACTTTGCACAGGAATAAGCCTTGTTGCATATGTTTAGACCTTTTTAGTTTGGTCATGTGCTTTGTATGTAGGATCTTGATGGCTTCAATATCCAAATTTCAAAAGGCTCCACGGACGCTTTCCATTTTGTAATATGCAGTTACCGTTATTGTGCCAATTCAGGCTTCTGAAAAATTAGATTTGGGGATATGTTCACTTCCAGGTCACTCTCTTTTTTCTGAAGTAAGATTATTTCTTCAAAATAAAGTCTTTTCAATTGTATTCTTACCCTCAAAACGTTACATTCAGCCAAATTATAGACAAAACGTTATCAGGCCACCTGTTTAGTGCGTCAATATCTCTTTCCAGAGATATACTGACAGAGAGAGAAAGCGTGGGCATGTGGCTGCACATCAGTTACTGCTATTCTTTGTATGCATATTTACGTAAGACAGTTTACCTGTTTTCATTTCATAAATCTCTTTTACAATCTTCCTTTTTTTAATAATCTCTACGTCTGACCTGCTGTCTCTTGTGTAACCAAAGTGAATTAGTGACGTCGGTCCTATGGGGAAAGAATTTATGATTAACTTATCTATTATAATTCAAAAAGAACATTCATTGCGTAACCCACTCAGGAGATGCTTGGGTACTGTTAAGTAGTGGTTATCTATCTAGACGATCAAATGATTACAAATGTACTTACATAGGTCAGTGTTATTTTCTAATTCTGGACTGTTAGGACAGTTTCATGGGTGTCATTGTATCCGTATTAACTTGTCTTTAGCCCTAAGCTGGTATCAAAAAACATCATCTTGTTCGAACTCTTGTACTGATTAAGAATTCGAGAATATTTAGCCGTATCTTGATCCAGTTCAGAACGCCTCAAGCATGAATGGTTTCAGCTGTGACATCAAAGTTAACGAACCCAAAAATAATGTTTTCTCTCATTAATATAACAGACATCCGTTCTGATTGGTCTGTAGAACTACGCCTTTATTATGTAGGGTCGGAGTTTGATCCCAGAGGGTCTAAGGGTTTGTACACTCTTCCTTCTTCATTTGTATTCGCATCCCAGCCTTAATCTGCCTCATATCCTCTCCAAGTACCACATAGTAATACTGGTTTAGAATTTTCTCTGGTAATTTCCTTATTTTATGATTTTAATTTAGCGACTAAGTTCCTTCATACCTTGTTATCCATATCTAATAATCCACTTTTGAAGCCATTGCTTAAACCCTCTATTTAAATCTAATCTCTTACAATCTGAATCCAATGTCTTGAACAATGAGTTAATATTTTAAATATATTTTTTTTTAATTCCGAAAGATGTTCATCTTATTATAACCCCTTTCATCAATCTGCATACCTCATTCATAAAGACCTTTGCTCTACACCTTAAAAATATCAATCTAATTTTATATTCAATGTATGTAATGTTCGGTATTTACTTGGTCATCCTTCTCGGTATGTTGTTGTTCTTTTTGTTCTTTCTGTAACTGAAGGACAATTCACATCTCTTCTACAGCCCGGGAATCAGCGCTGTACCATGTAATGATCACGTATTTGCGGTTATCATGAGATCATGATAATAGTAAATGATAACATGAAACCCTCAGGTACTAGCGCTTACAAACTCTTGTTGTACGTTATATGTACTCAGAAAATGTATGAATTGTTCCCTTTGCTTTAAATCCCTATTATTCACTAGTCTCTCCCCCACCTCTCCCTCCTTTTACCTCCTTATATTCACCTTATACACTCACCCTTTCATTCCCCTCTCTTTGGCCATCCCATCCCAACCTCTCACCCCTTCTTCTCACGGTTCCATCTCATGCCCTTCCTCCCTCCCTCCCTCCACTAATACCTCTCTCTCTGTCAGTTGAAGTTATGTCACAAGATTATTAAGAAGAATCTCATTGCCAGGGTAATACAGTCTTATCTATACCCGGGCATGAATCTACCAACATGTCTTCGAGCAGGTATACACCACATGTTTAAAGTGGGATGTATCCCATGGGCCTCGCTGCTGTGGATGTAAGTTACGGTGGGTACAGGGGGGAGGTCATTCGTTTATGTTCTTAACTCCAGAAGTTTCGCAGAAACTGTGAACGCCAGTTTTCTGTGCATTTTCTGTGAAGATGTTGGCAAGATAAAAGGGATTTATGTCAAGGCGAGAAAGTTATGATTAGCCGTCCTCGCGTGAGTCTAGCATTAGTCACAGTGATATATCGAGTACATATATTCCCCCAGAATAGGCTACATCAACTGGGCGTGCGCATAGACGCACGCTCAGTGATTTCCGGCGTGTGCTCCTGTGCTGTGAGAGCGATTTGTCTGTCCTCGACAGCAGCTAAACCCGTCTGGGAGAGCCAGTCAAGTGTCGTGGTCATTCGTCCCACACCTGTCACTGTGAGGAAGCAGCGTGTCACCAGTGATGTGCACCTTCTGACAGGTCGGAGACGGAGTCACGAGGCAACACATATTTCATATATCAATATATAATAGGGATACCACTTCTGGTGCAATTGTAGGGACCCACAGCCTCGAAGAAGAAAATAAGGAGTATTCAGAGAAGACCTTGTGGATTCTTACTGAACACTTTAATCTTTTCTTCTCCTACCACCCCTATTATTTTTTTTATATATTTTGTTTTATACAGTTTACAGAGAACACACACACACACATATATATATATATATATATATATATATATATATATATATATATATATATATATATATATATATATATATATATATATATATATATATATATATATAACAGTGTTCAAAGCCTCGTCCAGCTCCTCGGAGGTTGGGTGCGTACCCAGGATACAGCACGCATTTCCTCTCTTAACTGCGACACTGAGGCGCTGGAACAGGAAACTGGCCGCTCGTGAGTCTTTAGTTTTCCCAATGAGTTCCTTGCCCACCTCCTTTAAGAATTTAAGTGCACATTTACCCCAGGCGCCCAGAGTCTCAGAGCCTATCGGCACGAACCTGTAACAATGTTCTAGGTCTCTGTACTTGTTGGTTTTTTTGGGTCTTCCTGAAGGTGGCTGCCCCACCTCCCTCAACTCTGTAAAGTAGATAGGTATCAGCCAATGTAGATGCACACGTGTAATCCCATACGACCTGTTTACCTTCCCTCCATGGCTGTAGGGTGACTCTATCTGGGCGTTTTTGGCTGTTGTCAGGTCTGCACAACTGAGGTTCCCTTTTGTGCTGGACACCCAGCTGTAGCTAAACTTCTCTTGATGATGTCATTGACTGCTTCATGTCTGGCAATCTTTACCTGTGTCTTACGACAGATGAGACCATGGCTGCCGTATTAGTCCTCCCGTTCATAGCAGCAAATACACCGGTGCTCAATGGAGATAGGGGCGGCAAAGCGCAGGGCAACACCAATATTTAGGATCCGATGGTCCAGGCTGGTGCCCAAGGCGGAATTAGGGACTGCCAACAGGACGTCCCCGGCATGGGGGGCTTGAACAGCTAGGAGACGCGCTCTGTCCTTCTCAGAAGCTGCCTCCAGCAATGCTTTGGCGATGTTCTCCACTATGGGGCTATCCCATTTGGCCTGTTTGCCGTCGTTTGGAAAAGTTGGTCGAGGGTGTGAATTGGCAAGTGTCCCACTGACCAGCTCCTTCCGCAAATTTGGGATCATGAATTCCAATGGAGTTCTAATCTAATCATGAATCTATATATCAATATATATAAATATATATCACTAAGAACTCTAAATGATCCGACCAGGATTCGAACCCATTCCTCCAGTCTTCTGGAGGAATGGGTTCTCCTGTGCCCCTCCAACCTTTACTCTCACTTTCCCTCTCTGTATTGTCCTTTCTAATCCGACCCTTTATTCCACTTCCTTTCCATCACTCAACCATCTCTCCCATTCATTGCCTTCCCATTCTATCCCTTCCTCATCAGTTCTGGCTTTTCCCAAAGCTGAAGTCTATAACTCGGGATTTGGGAACTTTACAAGGTCTGTACTTCATTAGGCTGTGCTTATTGCATTGTACCCACAGAGCAGGGGGGCCTTAGAACGTCAGGAGGCTCCGATGGATCTCTCTTAACCTGCTTACCTGAGACGGCTCCTGATTGCTCCTGCAGATAAAATGGATTGCTAGTGTACCTAGTCAATGCTTTTAGTTCTTTCAACATGTATTTTATTGTAGACGGTTTGTATGATCATAGTCACTCTTAAGAATGATAATTGGAGGAGCTGGATGTGATTAAAACCATAGGCCATGAAAGATCACACCATGGATAATTAAAGACGGAGTTGCAGCACTGTGTGGATTCTGTTTTAGTTTTCATATCATTCGAAATTAAATTAATACCAGAGATTTTGAAAATTTGCGGCGATAAAACGTAAATGTCGAAATCTGTATCAACACATATGAGATAGAATCGCCAAAATAATAAATTTTTTAACTTCTGGAAATAATGTAAAAGCTCACTAAGAAACTCCCAGCGGGAGCAATCTACAAGTGCACATCTTCTAGGTCATTTAAATTAAAGACTAAAGTTGGATGGTGATAGGCTTATGAGAATCACTTGGATGAAACATTTGCCGTTTTTTTAATATAAAAATTAGGTACATCGGCATTTATGGAGCTACCATAGAATATATGAGGGATTACGTAAGTGAGTGTCAAGAAATGCAAAAACATCTCGATCTCGCAAGAAGGGTAGTCATAAAGGAGCACATGGCTGCACTTGTAAACTTCGCGTGCAGTATGTGGATATTCTCTAGAACATTGAGAGTGAATAAATTATAAAGCTTCAGATACCTCATACCGGCAGGTCTGAAGGGTCAAATGATTGGTCACTTAATAATGAATGTCCAGGATTGGGAGCTTCGTCCCTTGTAACCTCCTGCCACAGGTAACGGTATCCCAGCCTAATCCTGACAACCACTATGTCTCACTGCCTGGTTGACGTTTCATGCTGCCCATATTCATAGGCTTCGGAATCCAAATAATTCATAGCTTTTAAAACTGGTGCTTTCTGGCCTCTGATTGTGACTTCCCTATCAGACCTAAATGTTTAAAGCAATATTGTTTTAACAATAGAGATAGGGATATTTGCAACTATAACAACTGCAGCATACAGCTATATTGGGCCTTGAGGGTGACCTGGAAGAAATTTGGACGTGGAAATGCCAAAATGACTCACAATGTATGCTAAAATTATCTTGAAATATACAGGCGTAATGTTATGAAGCAGCTCATAGCTGTATGGAGCCAAGAGAGCACGGAAGAGCACGGAAGAGAGCACGAGAGAGGATAAGTGAGTAGAAGTGAGCTGCTCAATAGCAGGACCCTAACATAGAGCCGTTCTCGCTCAACACTGAAGCTACACCACTTTACTCCCCAGTCGCCGACACCTCGCTGCTCGTGACAGCCAATTTTCTAAAAACGGGCCCGAATATTATTTTTCTTATCCATATTTTATGCTTCGTGAGGCCGGTAATACGAACCAGGAGTGTAGCTGATGGATTATCTGCACTTAGAGAGCTTGAGAGAGAGAGGGGTGGGGAGGGAAAGGGGGAGTAGAGAGTGATGAAATGTTGATGTCGTGCATTAACTGAGCCGGTAAAGCTTTCAAAGTTAACTCGGTCTTTTAGTGTTGAATGCACCATTAAAGTATTTGATGTATGTCGCATATATATGTATGCATGGATGTATGTGAATGAATGGATGCGAGAGCATGTGCGTTGATATGTACGCAATATAAAAACAGTACATCCCTGACTCACGTTCGAGCCATCCACCCCGTCCCATCCCAAATCCTTATCCTGATCCCCTTCCTAGTGCTATATAGTCCTAATGGCTTGGCGCTTTCCCTGATAATTCCCTTCCCTTCAGTGCTTACGTAACTAGAGAAAAGATTTGCAGTGTGTTCTGCGACTATCATAAGGAATCGGACAAGTCAAACCAGAGGAGACAAAGCTTTGTAGTACAACATTACCACTGTGCATTATAAAATAACTTCGTTACAACCGTTATGTCATGTTGTGTGTTTGCTTTGTTTCTGTAAACTGAAAATGTTTGTATCATGTCAAAATGGGTGTGGGAGCATATGATTCGAACTTTTTACACAAACTTTTCCACTTCATGTATTTTTAGTTACCCTATCCCTGACACTGGCCTCACGTTCGACCCATACCGAGCTCCGTTCCTGACCTGTCACCACCCCTTCCGTCTCTGATCCGTCACCACACCTGTCTCTGATCTGTCACCCCTGCAAATCCACATCCTGCTCATTATCCTTTCATTTTTAATACCAAGAGACAGTATTATTACACTTTAAATATCCCAAACTCAACCAAAAGTGGTTATACTCCCTGGAGTATGCCTGGAATGAGAGTTATTCTACTATGATATTGTTACTACCCATACAATCAATACAATCTCTGTTGCCTCCCCTACCATTACAAACCAGTAATTTCATTTGGATTTTAAGGTAGAGCGGTTTCCAGCAGGACTCTGGTTCTTTTATCACCACCAACGTCAGCTCATACTTTGTGCCATCACATTGACATCATTACTGCCACCATTACTAGTGTCACTGACAACCATCAATATCAATACTGCCACTTTCACCCCAACCACAAACACGACCACCTTAACCATCCCTCCCCTTCTTCCCCACAAATTTCGAGACGTCCCAGGTGATTACCAGCATTAGATTTGTGTTCGGAGGCACCGATTACTTTACACAGGTTGGTGATGACGGAAGGTGCCAGAGTGCCGTCGCGAGGTGAGGCACGCCAGCCACAGTGCTGTTGACATCTACTTAAGAACACAATGAGCGACGGCTGAGAGTGGAACACAGTGCCAGGCTCCACAGCAAGCTCACGTTTGAACCCCCTCTCCAAGGCTCCTGTGAATTTGTTCGTTGTTCATATTGGTATCTGATAGTGTGTGCTGGGGTCTTCGAGTAAAATTTATATTATGGTATATGACTAAATAATCACTTAAGACACATCTTCCACGAAAGCATCCCAAATGGTCCAATTTCCTTTTTTCGAAAGATATGCCAACTGACGAAAATGCTTTCACACTGAAGGCTGAAATACACAAAAATCAAGATTGTGTAATGACTATGGATGCTGGATAAACACATTCACACCGTCTTAGAATTTGTTTAAAAGCGCATACATGCTATACTTGCTATAAGCGAAGTGGGCCCGACGTCGGGAACACTCTAATGTAACCTGATTGACATAGCTACATAGTAGTTCTACAATTTAAATACTACAAATTACAGGACAGTTACTGTACTGCTTGGCCTATTGGCAAGTTGCTATTACTTGCTCTCATCTCCTTCCTTCTCTAGTTCTTCCCCCCACCCCTCTCTTCACTCTCCAGTTCTCTGTGTTCCCCTTCCTCTTCTCTTCATCTTCCCCCTCCTGTTTCCTCTAATTCCCTCTCCCGTTTCGTCCACCTTTCCCCTCCCATTTTCTCCACCTTCCCACTCCAGTCCTTGCTTCGTTCATTTCCATCAGTCTCTTTCTTCACCAACTCTTATGTTCATACCTTTCGTCTCACTCGACTTGTGCCCCCTCCATTTCTTGCTCTAAATTTTTCCCCTGAGTCAGAAAAGGAGAGGAGGTAATGTCAATCTTCCCGTTCTTCATTCTTAATTGCCATATATTCTTCTCAAATTCATTCCTAACTCTCTCCCCTTTACCTATTTCCCTACCTTCCCCTTTCTCCTCTACTCCCTCCATTCTGCTATCAGATCTAAAAATGCACTCGCCCTAAAAATATTCACTGACAGCAACAGACACAGATGAATAAAAACATGAACGGCAACAACGCTTTAATTCCCAGTTCACGGCACACGGAGGACGTATGGTTTAAAATATATATTATTCGGTTACTGACACGCTATTAATTCTCCGGTGTCTTTTATTTCATGATTTAAAAAAGTCCCACTTGACATTTTATTTCCTTTCCACTCTTCAGTTTGAGTAAATGGCCGCAGCAGTCTGTGGGGAGATTGTATGAAGCAAATGTATCTTTTGTTTTCGAAATACTTTGTCAATGTTTCCAAAGAATGAAGTCGTTTGTGATGGGCCAGCATTTGTATTTAGATAAGTAAAGTCAACATTTGTATATCATATGGGAACTAGAAAGTATACTATGACCGGATCGTCCAGGCACTAGGAACGAGTACCTCCTAAAATGTCCAGATCTTCACCATGATCCGAAATTTGACCTTTTCTTTAGTCATGAAAACCCTTGATAAAACCCTCGGCGTATCAAAGTACTTTGACACCATTGGTTGTAGGTCCTTTTGCTTTCGTATTCGCCTCCTGAAAGATATCTAAGAGCTTTCAAATATTATAGGAATTATGCAGTAAGGTTTTCCAGGACTACTGAACTTTATTGATTACTTGCTTACTTTTTTCTTCAAGATTATCTTACGAGCTAACCGCCTTGGAGTGACGCTTTGGGAGAGTTGGAAATGAGCCTTGAAGGGCGCTAATAGTGATGATTGTGCAAATTACAATGGGTTCTATTCATCATGAGAGTTCGCACTCATGTATGTCTGGCACGATTTCTCGCAAATATAACAAAATGTTTAGTCAATTTTAAAGTTAAAAAAAAACTAGCAAAAATATTTTCCAAGCAAGTGTTAATGGATTTTTTATTTTGTGCATGCTTGTTTCGAAAAGGGGGGCGAGATTCTGTAATTACGAACGTGCATGTTGATAACTTTTCATGCATGATAAAGGTTTCATTAAGCGGAAAACTAACTAGGAAATTGTGGAGTTCGTAGATAGAAAATATGTGAACATTGTGCTGAAATTTTAATATTTAATGTTAATTACAACCTTTGTAATGTTTCCCTTGATGGAGGGAAACAACCTATACTATCATATTACATATATTGTGATAATTATAGTCCGGATCGCTTGAATTTAACAATGAAATTATAATAATACCTTGAGTTTAGTTGCAGAACTATACAAATATATTCATACACCCATAGAGGGGATACGCGATATTGCTCACATGATGGAGGCCACTTCAGTATCTTCATCACTGTAACCATCTTTACTACGCAATCACTATTAATGTATCCATCAACACTACACAAAACCATATTCTTTACTAGTACTATCTTCTCTACCCGGGCACAGCCGGGTACCCCATCTACAAATATTCCCATCACTACCTGCTGTCTCCATCACCACCTTCCCAACCTTTTTCCACATCCACTCCATCACTGTAACTATCTTTATAAGTAAACTAAACAAGACATTTAATCATGTTGAAAATAATATGCTGGATGAATGTTTGCGAGGAGGAAACTAGTATTTAGATTAGAAAACAGTATAATTTTCCATTTCATGAAGGGGACACGTAGGTCGACCCCAGCCCGCATATGAATATTCACCCTATATACTTCGGTGAGGCTAGCCCAAGCGTCTCTCCTCCAGCACCGAACCGACACACCCTTTTAGACATTGGGTGATTTTCAAACACAGTAACAATAATAACTGAAAAATTGGAAACATAGATGGGTCTGTTCAGCAAGTTCTTAAGAACAAATTGTCATAAATTCCACACACTGAGAAAACTTAATTACTTACACGTTTGACAAAAGCAGAATACACAAATTAAGTGTGGAGATCCCCGTACATATTAGAGGGAGTAGGTGGAGACCAAAATTAGTCTTAATCGAAACACAAAGATTCGAAACACACCTGAAGATGAGATTTCAGATATTTTTTTCTAAAACCTCTTACAGATAATCTCTCCTGGCGAAGTAAGAATTTCAAATTAATTTGGGGAACTTAATTGAGACACTTCCTTACTTCCCCTAACGCAAGAGATCACTGCCTCTCTCCCTCCCCAAGGCATCGCTCTCAATACATTAGCTAATCTCCTAGCTGTGGGGAAGCTATATCAGGCTCGATCCTCCACAGGATCAAATAAGTGTTTAAATTCCATTACTAAAAAAATTTAAAAAGTAAAACTCCTTATATATTCTTTAATTCCAAACTTCCTTTAAAATTTTGGGGAGCAATACTTGGCCTGATCTCTAGTTCAAAATTACATCAGTTTTCTTTATGCTGTTTAAAGCTAGGATCTCAAGGATGCAGTTTCATCACACAGCGGGCATGAAATTACACAAAAATACAATATTGGGCAACATGGTATTCCGTCCTAAAAAAAAAAAAATCAATAATATTACTGTTAGTAGAGAGGAAGACCAATTGCCTCCGCTCTCATTACGCTTAAAAATTGGAATTCAATGGAAATGAATTTACGAGGAAGTGTGTGCTGTAGAGTGATTATAATGAGGTCTGTGAAAGGATTACCTGGGCGGAAAGAGAAATTTTGCTTACTACATTACAAATGGCCCTTCATAATGTCCAAATCAAATTGTGACTTAAAAAATCTAAGTCAGTATTTGACCTTGTTCGAAGCTAGGGTTTGAAACATGCTTCGCCTGCTTCAGTGTGAATTGTAAACGCTCCCTAAATTAATGTAACAAAAACACCTTGACATATCTAACGAAATCTTAATAGGCATAATCACACAAAATATAATAATTTTTAACTTCGAATACTTTGTATTATTCAGTGTAAGAGATTCAGTTGTCAGTTGGGTGTTTGCTGAATATATCACTGACATTAAAGTTACCTGACAGTATTTGATGTACAAATTGAGCTGCAAGTATGGATTAAAGTATAGTATAGCTAAATAAAATATCATTGGTGCCGATTGCAATAAAAAAATACATTAAATGTATATATCCAATGTTAAAATGGGATGTACCAATTTACTACATTGGAAACATCACTTACCAACAGATAGTATTATCGACACTATTTAAGGAGAATGTACTAATGTACTGTATTCGGTTGTCTAATGTACTGACTCCCAATCAATTTTTCCTGCGTGAGTGTATGTGCGTGAGTGCGTGTATATATGAGGGAGTGCGTGCGTGCGCATTCTTATCTTTCATTTCTTGGGAGAACTGTCTCTTTAAATTCCCCAAAGCCGGTCACATTGCCAAAATTACCATAAACGGTTTTCTTAAAATAAAGTTTATTTATACACATTAAAACTAAAATATATATATATATATATATATATATATATATATATATATATATATATATATATATATATATATATATATATATATATATATATGTCGTACCTAATAGCCAGAACGCACTTCTCAGCCTACTATGCAAGGCCCAATTTGCATAATAAGCCAAGTTTTCATGAATTAATTGTTTTTCGACTACCTAACCTACCTAACCTAACCTAACCAAACTTTTTCGGCTACCTAACCTAACCTAACCTATAAAGATAGGTTAGGTTAGGTTAGGTAGGGTTGATTAGGTTCAGTCATATATCTACGTTAGTTTTAACTCCAATAAAAAAAAATTTACCTCATATATAATGAAATGGGTAGCTTTATCTTTTCATAAGAAAAAAATTAGAGTAAATATATTAATTCAGGAAAACTTGGCTTATTAAGCAAATCGGGCCTTGCATAGTAGGCCGAGAAGTGCGTTCTGGCTATTAGGTACGACATATATATATATATATATATATATATATATATATATATATATATATATATATATATATATATATATATATATATATATATATTTTTTTTTTTTTTTAAATATATAGGAAGGGAGTACCACCTCTAGCTGGAAGAAGGGGGACCCATAGCCTCGGAGGAAACCACGCATAACGCATTAGAGGGAATGTTTAGATCCCCTCCAATACAGTTTCTGTGTGCTTTTCTCCTACCACCCCCTTCCTTTTTTATTTTTTGTGCTTTATTATGCATTCGATGGTTACAAGATATACATGGGTTGATACAAAAATAATAATGCAAAAAGGTGCTTAAAGGTTATGGATCTCTTGAAAAACACAACAATGGGAAACATTGATGAATGTCACAGACGGGTTCGATCATTGTTGCAAGTCAAACACTTCTTCGAATTCCTCTTTAGTTGGACTAGTGCCCAAGACGCAACAGGCATTTCCCCTCTGAATCGCAACACTGAGGCGCTGGAACAAGAAACTTTTTGCTCTCTGGTCTTTTGTGGCGCTGATCAATTTGTCCCCCAATTCCTTCAGGAACTTCAATGCACATTTTCCCCACGAACCGAGGGTCTCCGAGCCGATCGGAACAAAGCTGTAGCAGTGTGCTAGACCTCTGTATTTAATAATTTTCTGCGATTCCCTGAAAGAAGCAGCACCACCGCTTTCAGGTGTGCTGTAGTGGAGGTAGGTACTG
>NC_091175.1:16914265-16947474 GCF_040958095.1 Procambarus clarkii
AGCTTTTCATTAACACGCAGGAGGTTTGGCTGCTGAATTAATGAGTATCTCGCTATTGTTTACGAGGAAGGGCGGGAGTAGACTCTTTGATCTGGAGACTACTAACATGGACAATTCGAGCCTTAATTGCGTCGAAACGATTAATCATTTCTGATCCCTCTCATGTTGCAGAAATAAGCACGAAGATTTATTTCCAAGACCTGCGACTTGTCGCAAGCATCTCTGTGTTATGGTGTATAAAAGATATAAATTTAAACTGTCCGTTTAATTATCAAGACTTTCAATAAATCCATATCAAAAGCTCCCTCATTCGGATGTTGTTACCTACCTGTCTCTCCCTCGCCCCTCCCTCCATCACTACCTCTGCTTGCGTTTGTAGGGACCCTCGGCCTCAAAGAAGAGGATATATAGCATCCGTGGAGCCTTATGGGGGCACTCGCATACAATCACATATTGTCTTCTCCTACCACCCACTAATATATATATATATATATATATATATATATATATATATATATATATATATATATATATATATATATATATATATATATAGTAAACAACAGTAAAATAGGTACCTGGGTGTTAGTCAGCTGTCACGGGCTGCTTCCTGGGGGTGGAGGCCTGGTCGAGGACCGGGCCGCGGGGACACTAAAAAGCCCCGGAATCATCTCAAGATAACCTCTCAAGAAATATATATATATATATATATATATATATATATATATATATATATATATATATATATATATATATATATATATATATATATATTATATATTCCCTCTAATTCAGAGTCCATTATTCCTAATTTCGTTCTAATTCTGAAAAATGTCCTTTAAATTCTCAGTTGGATTCATTTATCTCCTAAATTAATTTGAAAAGAAATACAAAAATGATTTTAAACTGGATTTTTTCATTCGGCTTATAATATATATTTGCAATATATTACAGAGATTAAGCTATAAAGTCTTAAAAGAATCCTAATGATGGTTTGTTTATTTTCATCACTGTTGACGCTATAAGATGTTTAAAGCCATACTTGTGTCTATATCCATACATGAATCCAATTTCACGGTTTGTTGCTTAGCGTATGGAGCTACAGTGAACTATTGCGAAAACCTAACTTCACTATGTTGGAGGAGAGGGAGAGAACATAAAGGCGTACTAAATCCCTTCGACAATTTACAAACAGTTTGTGTATCAAGCAGACGATGAGTCACAATAACGTGGCTGAAATATGTTGACCAGAACACACACTAGAAAGTGATGGGACGACGACGTTTCAGTCCGTCCTGGACCACAATCGACTTGAGAATGGACCAGGACGGACCGAAACGTCGTCCTCCTTTCACTTTCTATTGTGTGATCTGGTCAACAGTTTGTGTATCAAATAAAGGAGTAATACTAGACACCTTGGTTAAATATTAGTTGCAAACGAACCAGACAGATCTCAGTGACAGCTTTTTCTAGTGTAGGAGCTACATATGAATTGCATTATTAGATATTTTAATGGAACATTCTATAAACAATTTCAAGAAGCCTAAGTTAATAGCTGTATCAAATTAACCAAACTTTTACTATTGCAGTAGTTTGGTGCATTCTCCTAGATGAGGTGAAACGACCGGCCATGACACTCTCCCAGAGGCAAAAGAATATAATTGCTTGAATATATAGGATAAATAGGGTTGAATATAATTTGTAGCTATAATACTTCAAAAACACAATGAAATAGATCATAACTTGTACTGACAACTCTTACTGTATTTAGCAATAAGAACCATTATTTAGAGTGTCACTTGAGAAAATATGAGTTGATTGTTAAGTAGGCCTTACAGTCTACGTGAGTCGAAACTTCACAACCCAAGATTAGTATTGCTATATACAACCTCGTAGAGAATTGGTTTGCCGAATTGTTTAATAAATGTAAACAAAGCTGCCACGACTGAGGGAAGATGGACAGGTTGAGTAAAAACTTTATGAATCCAAATCAGTAGCAAGAAACACCAGATTACCCAAAGCAGAAATGGATGAACACAACAGAACATCCAAAGCAGTGATTAACACACCAGAACAACCAAAACCAACAAGGAGTTAATATAAAACATTAACAGAAAGATTAGCAAGCCAAAAAACACTAACTCAACTTGGATAAAGCCACCAGCCAAAATCTCCACCTTAAGAGGAACAGAGATTGGCACGCGAGGCTGATATAAACACAGGCAGTATTTGCATCTTAGGACCGCCGCCTGGCGAAGTTTCCCTGTCGTAAATTTTCCTTAATGTTGCTCCTTGCAGACCTCAGAAAGAGTTAGCCAGAGGGTGGAAGGGTGGCAGAGTAGGGTGGCAGGTTGGTGGAATGGGGTGGAAGAATAATGGAGTCGGGAGGAGTAAGAGCATACGAGTTGGGGGAGCAAGAACACACACAAATAGGGGGGCAAGAACAAACAAGGGGGAGAATACACAAATGAGCAAGAACATAAGATAGAGAGCAAAACCACACAATAGGGGAGCACAAACACAATAATAGTGTGCAAGGACACGTTGAATGCATGAAAATCTATGTTTGTGCTCTAAGGATCTCCCAGTGAAGGGAACAGCAATAATGCTTTATGCTAGACATTACATTGCCACTTGATACAAACTGTGGTGAAACCGAGAACGATTTGAACCACGAAGTACCTGCATAATTTATTTTAGTTTACCACTAGATGTAAATTATGGGAAACCCAACAAGTTTGCATGCATACTTTGCCCGATTCAGCTCTTCTATACCTGTAAATAATGATTGTAAATAATCACAGTGTGTGTGCAGAGGTCAAGCCATTGCTCCTAAACAATTTTATATATATATATATATATATATATATATATATATATATATATATATATATATATATATATATATATATATATATATATATATATATATATATATATATATATATATATATATATAAGCTGAATATATAGTTCCAACTACGTCAACAAAAAATGTTATGAATTTATATTTTTATAGGTACAAGTGAAAGATAAATTGCAACCTTACATTTAATCCTGGCAAATGTGCTTTAGTTTATTTCTGAACTAGTTTTATCCAGGTATTAAATTTAATGAACTTGGTGAAGAAAATACAGTAAAATATACCGAAAATCTTCTGGGGTCATGTCCTTATATATCACACTTGTCGTATTTTCTAATTGCTATCAGACCTAAAAGCTAAGGCTAGGATTCAGCAAGCACTTACATGTCCACATACGAAACCTATACATCTTTTCTTATCGTGGAGGGTTTGTTTACATTTATTTATCAGTTACGACTTCAAACCTTGATACTCCAAGGTTAGTATTGTTGTAAGCAACCTCGTAATGCTTCGGACCTCGTTAAATGTTTATTAACTCCATAGGTTACTTGATTTACGAACCTATCAAGTCTCTTAGTAGGCTGCATTTGTAACATTGACTACACACCCGACGAAACGCAACTTTCTCTCATCAATAAAGATAGAGGGTTGATTTTATTGTCCCAGTTTGTATATTATGGACTGTGGGACCATCTACTGACCATGGGACAACTAAACTACGGTTGAAGAAATATCAAGACACTTCTTCGGTTCTCATCTTCGTGCTCATTGTGACTTGCTGGTTGGTCTCGTGTTCTCACCTACACATTAATAAATAATTAACGTACGAATCAGTGAGATTTTGAAGTCACTATAGCTGGTGATATTCTTAAGAAATTACATTATCATCCTGCTTAAATGACGCCTGTTACATGAGCTCCCTGTTTAGAAATTGATCCAAACTAGCCCAGAATTTTTTGTTGATGTAGAACATCATTTTAATATCTGAAATACATTTGTTGTTTTAACACTATTCTTGTAATTTATAAGCAACATTTTATTACTTAAAAGATGAAAGCAAAGCTCTTCGAGCGTTTTTAGATTTCCTTCTTAGGAAAGCAATTCATGTTCTGTAATAGGAAGATGAAATCAGATCAAATTTATGATTGTTTACCTTGTGTGTTTATGACTTATCTGTTAGTGTTGTTGTATTTGTAACTATTACTGTTGTTTTCATTCATTAAAATTTATTTATAATGTTCATTACCGTTTGTGATGCTAATATTGATCGTTACAATTATTGTATTACCATTTATTTGTGTGAGTTATGTAGATGTATTTCTTGAAAAAAATAATGAAAATACAACCATTTATGAAAAAAATTGATTTGAACTTAATTTTAACTCATCAATATTCATTGTATTTTCGTGCATTACTGATAAATTATATTTAACAGGTTCTATATTTGCAACTGAGATTATTATAGGCAGAAAATGTGTGTTTTTATGTATTTTATATTAATATCATTCAATTCGTGTAATACCACCAAACCATCTAGGTACTGAGTATTCAACCCGTTCTCGCAAATTTAATAAGTCAATATTGACTTATTATATATGTGCATAGGTGACATACTTAACATAATAGTTTCCCTTGAAAAGCTTCATAGAAAACACCGACCTTACCTAACCTACTTAGTATGTTAAGATAAGCATCTTATAGCTTCGTAATTACAATTGTTACTTAACCTATTATAGGTATAGGTTAGGTAATAATTGTAATTACGAAGCTATAAGATGCTTATTTTAACATACTAAGTAGGTTAGGTAAGGTCGTTGTTTTCTATGAAGCTTTTCAAGGGAAACTATTATGTTTAGTATGTCACCTATGCACGCAACTAATAAGTCAATATTGACTTATTAAATTTGCGAGAACGGGTTGGAGTATTCCAACTTAAGACTTTTAATGTTTTGCATTAGACAGATTTTAGCTGCATTTACATTGCATACTAAACTAGTTCTTGACCTAAATTTTTTCGTTAATTTCCACTCCTTTCAGTCCAAGGGGCAGGTGCTACCATGCTTTCGTATACACCACTGCAGGTGCTACCATGCCTTCGTGTACACCACTCTCCTAAAATCTCCAATGTTGATCTTCTTAACTAAGGCTTTCATTGCACTTACAACTTTCCCTTTCTTTTTTTTTACTTGCAACTTTTCCTGCAGAAATTTCCCAGGTACTTAAAACTTTTCGAAAGCTTATAGGACTTCTCTATTCATACCAAATTTCAATGTGCTGCCTTCTTGCTCCACCATTACTTTTGTTCATAATCATATAATGTTGTCATTAATCCATTTTTATATCTACTTAAAATTATAATTTGCCACTAATACATGACTGATATATTTTGTCTTGTATTGCACCGATTTACTACTAATTAGGTGCATACATTATTTATAATATATTCCATTTATTCCGATCATACATTCACTTTTTTTTAGGATTTCTGCATTAACGTCGATTCATATATAACTGTCATTAACCGCCCCAGCGACCACTTACATTAATTTTGAGCCAAACATCAATAACGCATTTAAGTCTCACATTTGCTTATCTTCCTACATAAAAGCTCTTCACTCTATTAAAAACTATTCCACAAACTCATACTCTCAGACTGGTCGGTAGAACCCCAACCTCAATTCATGCAAGTTGGTACTCACCTAATTGTTCTTGCAGGGGTTGAGCCTCGGTTCTTTGGTCCCGCCTCTCAACTGTCAATCAACCGGTTTAAGATTTTCGATGGTTCTACTCTTTGTTTTCATTTTCCAGTAACTTCAAAGTGCTATATTACCATAGTAAGAACATTCTCCTGATAATTATCTAGCTTATCTTCAGATTGCTTCTTTAATCACACTCGATATCTAAGCCTAGGAATGTCGTATACACCGAATATTCTCTCTTATGTCTTCTCCATAAGCTGTCTCAGTGCAAATATTTGATCCAAACAATCTCCATTCAACACGGAATGACCTTGTTCGTTACTAAACAAAGCAAATATCTTATCCACGACAACCTTCACTTAGGAAGCCACGTTGTTCGTCACCTAATTCCTGGAAATGTTCAATTGCTTTTACCATTCTGACATTTTGTACACCACACAACTTACATTAATGCTTTAAAGGGGAAAGAGATAATTATCATGAGCCAGCTTGACTGTATAGCACACTAAAGGTTTATGAGGGTGAAGAACTAGGATATGAGGACGGAGTGAAGGACCATTGGATATCTAACACCACCTTGCATGAAGTTAGGCCGGCGGTTTATCAACCAGTCAAAGTGAAGGGATACTAAGGTCTTAATAGTTCTTAAACTATGTTTATGTAAATTTCTATATTCAATCAAAAGCTGTTTTTAAATCAACTGGTAGGGTATCATGTACCAAAACTTTTGATGATATTTAACCACATCAATTCCGTTTACTTTTCCCATACGTCTGTAGCCTTTTCTATTTGGACGATTCTATACTTCTCTTGAATTTGTAATTCCATTTAAAAGTGGACAGGAAGCCTGTACATAGCAATATCGACGGCTTCCTGGGCCAACTGCTGACCTTACACAAGATTCAACCCAAAACAGTTACCTAACTCTCAAGTACTTATTTAGCTGCTAGATGAATAAAAACATCATGTGAAAGGAAACGTCCAAACCTTTTCGGTTCTGTTCAGAGATTGAATCTGGGATGCAGTAGAAACCGTAGCACTCTCCTCACCATTAATCGAAACCACTAACATTTACGTTTTGAACATTTATCAGTTGCTTGACTATCAACACACACCCTCTGCCA
Organism: Procambarus clarkii; assembly: GCF_040958095.1. NCBI lineage: Eukaryota > Metazoa > Arthropoda > Malacostraca > Decapoda > Cambaridae > Procambarus > Procambarus clarkii. The sequence goes on from NC_091175.1 coordinate 16,920,952, forward strand.
ACTTCTAATTCCCTTATTAATTAAAATTATTTTAATGTTTATCATTAATATCTGCCAACTATGAAATTTGAATGGGTTTCTAACAACTTTTCTGTTGCACTTTATAAGTAGGACTCCGGTAATGGCAACCAAAGTTCACGAAAGTAAGGTAGTTATCAGAAGCAAGTGTCATATCATTACAACAACAACATAGCTTATGAGGAAATAACGTAATTCGAAACATCTTAACATTAACTTAGCTGACACCAGTTAAGATCCGGGAAAATTCATACAGATTATAGATTGTTATAGACCAAGTGAAATACTCAGCATTACCCTTAGTCAGGTTACACGACTGTTATCATATTTCTACGTAAAAGAGTTTCATGCCTAATTTCGTGCTGTAACAGTTCAGACCAGGTCATTACACCCCGACTCTCAGCCAAGTGCCGATAAACGCAGGTTTATCGGCACATTGATCCATTCCTAATGGACACGCTGCCTTTATGGGCTTCAGAAAACCCATTACTTATAATTATGCACAAGATTTTAACGGTAAATACTGCCTTGCCTATCTGTAATAATGACATGACATTAATAATTTCTTTGACGACCTAATAACGAACTCATTGGTACTGTATATTCATCAATCCTTTGTCTACGGCTTACAATATCTGCTCGACCCCTCTAACAGGAAGGGTCAAACCGGAGGAGGTTAGGCTTTGTGGCCCGGATTAGAGGGATGGCATACTCTTATTCCACCTCCATTCTTAATGCAAGAAAAACGGTTTCACAAACCACGTTATGTCCAAATACAGTGTTTCTACAAAGTCTTAGGTATGAACTTCTCATATAAAGATGCAATAAGCAGTCTTATTTAGGATCAAGGATATATTTTTTCATTCGTGACATTATCTCTACGATTTAAAACGGGAACCAACGGTATATCTCGAGTTCAGTAGTATCCAGTTTTAATTTGAATCTCTCAAAAAAATTAGCACACTTTAGCATGCTTAAATGTTCAATATGCTTTATAAAACTAAAATATGCTTACACACACACAATCCAGATATTTATTTACTAAATTAACACATGGTTGATTTTTTTTACTACCAAATGACTTCATTACGATAGGGAGGTGAGACTCTAAATTTCAATGCTGTAAACTGCCCACATTAACGAGGACAGTTTTATTACCTTGAAAGGGCAGCGTTTTCTAATTTCCGGGGAATTAATGACCAGAAAACTCTTTCATTACAAGCAGCCCATAAACTTCAGCTATTCTTTCTCTCTACCACGAGAAAGCAAGAGAGAGAGAAAGAAATTGACATTTATTTATTTCAAACGTAGAAGCTATGATATAGAGAAATGGGAGATACAACTCAATCTGTTCTACAAATTTTTAAAATGGAATTCACATTCTGCACACTAAGAAAACTTATTTATTTAAGCGAGAAGAAATGCTGAAGGATCTTTCTGTGTTATCTTCTACATGGAAGATGCTTGGCTTGTTAGCCTGCAGCTGTTTTCTCAAACTTTAATGAAAGTTTATCAAGTAAATTCACGTAGTTCCTTTTAGTTTTATATCACAAATACAAAGGTCTAAACAAATCTTTTTGAACAGAGCGCGATTTATACTCGAAAAAACAGCAAAATTCAATTACAAATAATGTGTTGCGGTAATAAACAACCGGAACTTCCAATTTCAACCAAATTCATCCTGTCACCAAGGTGGAACTAGGGGAATAGGCATGTCAGGTTGGATCTAGGGAATGGCCATTTCAACTTTGAGGCAACGAATTCGCAATTCAGGTTACAGAAGTGAATGGGCATTTCTAGTTGGAGCAAGAGAATGAAAATTTCAAGATAGAGAAGGGGAATTTTCATGTTAAGTTTTGCTAATTAGAGCTAGTTTTATTGATGTTCATTCTAACGGAAAGATGTCCAAATTTTGCGCGATTTTGTTTAAATATCCCAAACAACCACTATGAGACCACATTGTCAAATTCCAATTAATGCAACTCATTATGACATTTTTGCAACGTAGGCTTGGAGCCATATTATAATTAAAGGACAGCATCATGATTTTTTCCCAATTTATGCTTGAAGGCATTACATATTCATTTCCTCTGATGGGGTTACCTAATATATTAAGTAAATAATGTATGCAGAATACAGAGGTTCAGAGGGTTAAACTTCACTGTTAAGTCTCTCATAAAGCAACTGGGTTTCTCAATGCAGATTATCCAGATGCAACAACCTGATATAACCAAATGTGCCAGACGATATACACAAATGTGCCGAGCGATGAAAACGCGCTACAAACTACATACTCCATGAAAGCGGAGACTATTCACTAAGATCCTAAAATGATCTTTGGCAGTTATGGTACGGTAATTATCAGCTGAAAGCAGCAAGCCAGTCTAACTATGTAGCACTTGTAATGGATATCAGGACATGGACCCAAGTTATGAGGAAGGGCTGAAAGAATGACGCCTAAATTCTAGGGCCGTCGGGGATCGAACACCGACTCTGCAAGAAGCCAGGCACCAGTTGTATTGACCAGTTAAATTCGATAAACTCGTTGGTAATATAATCACTGCAAATTTGGAAAAATCTCAAACATTCAGTTTCTCTTTTGCATTAGACTATCTCCGAAATGTGAACGGCAAGACGGTGCAATTTCACCAAAATCAATCGATATTCCCACAAAGTAGGTTGTGCAATTTGAAATTAGTGGAATCATTACCAAGCACTTACAAGTCTCTATACAATATAGTTATAAACCTTAATGCAAGACTTATTTACAGGTATTTATCTAATAAATAGTAACGATTTCAGACTCGATAGCGTCAGGGATGAAATTTTATCCAATGTATCTTTTTAATATATTTTGAACCATTTTTTAATAAAAACAATAACAACTGCGAGTGGTGTTGCATACTTGAAGTGGATTTACATATATATTAAACTGAATTTTAGAATAATTTGACGTATTTTATACTAAATGAAAAAAGTACGAGGTATACATGAAATGTGTTTGTTGTTTATGTTCTATGTTCAGTTATCGCAACGTTTGCGGTTTAGGATGTTAAAGCTTTCAATATATTCAATATACTACATATACTGGCGAATAGGACGCATGTTTTCGGTCTAACACTAATGGAATATGTTGTATATACATATGTATTTCCTCTACAAACCCACTAGAAAATCAAACTTAGTATGCGTATGCTAAAACATATTCTAACTGCATTTTCACAAAACCTCCTTGAAAATTAGAGGCATCTTATTCACAGACATATATATATATATATATATATATATATATATATATATATATATATATATATATATATATATATATATATATATATATATATAATATATAATAATTATATATATATATAATATATAATATATATATATATATATATATTATATATATTATATAATATATATATATGTCTTTATATATGATGTACTATATTATAGAATATATAAATATTTTATATATATTTTTCACTAGTATAATATATATATATTATTATATATATATTATTCTATTTTATATCTAATATATTTATTAGTATATTTTGGTAGCAGTCTTTCCTGTAGACATATATTATTAAATATGACCGAAAAAGTAAGATTAATAATTCTAACACGAATTTTCTCAATCTTTCGTACATTACGCTTCACTGTTGGAGGTAAATCAAAAATCACTTCTCCAAAATTCATTTTTATTTCTAGTCTGACGCGACACGGGCGCGTTTCGTAAAACTTATTACATTTTCAAAGACTTCACAAATACACAACTGATTAGAACTTACGTCTCTCTGATATTATATCTACATTTGAGTGAGGTGGGAAGGGTGATGTGGCATTAACACAAGACAGAACAGGAGGGGATATTAATAGGGTATTAAAAGTATCAACACAAGACAGAACAGAAACAATGGGTATTGAATAGAAGTGTTTGTAGAAAGCCTATTGGTCCATATTTCTTGATGCTTCTATATTGGAGCGGAGTCTTGAGGTGGGTAGAATATAGTTGTGCAATAATTGGCTGTTGATTGCTGGTGTTGACTTCTTGATGTGTAGTGCCTCGCAAACGTCATAGATACAGCGATACGTATCTATGCGTATCTATTAACGTGATAGATACAGCGATAGCAGGCGGCTTGACGTTTGCGAGGCACTACACATCAAGAAGTCAACACCAGCAATCAACAGCCAATTATTGCACAACTATATTCTACCCACCTCAAGACTCCGCTCCAATATAGAAGCATCAAGAAATATGGACCAATAGGCTTTCTACAAACACTTCTATTCAATACCCATTGTTTCTGTTCTGTCTTGTGTTGATACTTTTAATACCCTATTAATATCCCCTCCTGTTCTGTCTTGTGTTAATGCCACATCACCCTTCCCACCTCACTCAAATGTAGATATAATATCAGAGAGACGTAAGTTCTAATCAGTTGTGTATTTGTGAAGTCTTTGAAAATGTAATAAGTTTTACGAAACGCGCCCGTGTCGCGTCAGACTAGAAATAAAAATGAATTTTGGAGAAGTGATTTTTGATTTACCTCCAACAGTGAAGCGTAATGTACGAAAGATTGAGAAAATTCGTGTTAGAATTATTAATCTTACTTTTTCGGTCATATTTAATAATATATATTTATATATATATATATTATATATATATATATTTATATATATATATATATTTATATATATATATATATATATATATATATATATATATATATATATATATATACATTTGTTTTGTAGTTTTTCTAAACCATAAAAGGAAAATTTTTTAATAATATTTTCAATTTTATTATAAAATTGAGGTGTAAAACTTAAATGGGATTATACAACAATCACAGAAATTCAGCGCCATTGGACAACGTTATAGCTATACTCAACGGTCCTGCTTGCTTGTAGGGTCGGCGTTCAATCCCCGATATACGAGAAGTCGGGCTACCGTTCCTTCACCATTCTTTCATACCCCAACTCCCTGATCTCATACCCTAGCTCCCTTATCTCATACCCCAGTTCCATGTCCTCATACCCTAGCTCCCTGACTTCATACCCCAGCTCCTTGACCTCATACCCCAGCTCCCTGATCTCATACCCAAGTTCCATGCCCTCATACCCCAGCTCCCTGACCTCATACCCCGGCTCCCTGACCTCATACCCAAGTTCCATGTAATCATACCCCAGCTTCATGTCCTCATACCCCAGCTCCCTGACCTCATACCCCGGCTCTCTGACCTCATACCCAAGTTCCATATCCTCATACCCCCAGCTTTATGTCCTCATACCCCAACTCCCTGACCTCATACCCACGTTCCATGTCCTCATACCCCAGCCCCATATGCTCATACCCCAGCTACCTGACCTCATACCCAAGCTCCATATCCTCATACCCCAGCTCTCAGACCTCATACCCAAGTTCCATGTCCTCATACCCCAGCTCCATGTCCTCATACCCCAGCTCCATGTCCTTATGACCCTAAGAGATATAAAGTACTTGCCTAGCAGTTACTATTGGGATACGAAGCGTTGCTCTACAGTGCTCTTGCTGAAATATCGTTGTTAGCGCTATTTTGTTGTTGATGGTATGAAATATATTTTTATCACTAACTTGAATAGTTTCTAAACGAACGATTCTCGGTTCAGTATTTCCCCAAAATTTAATCAAGTTGCCCATAAATCTGCGCCTTGTGAAACTGAAAGATTGGTGAATTATTTAATAGTGGCCCTAAGAAAATGTAATTCCTATAGAAAACGGATCACCTGTCAAGTAAACAGACCAACAACATTGAACAGTTACATAAGATATAGGCGGAGAAGGGGATGGAGAATACATAGGTATTCCTGGCGAAATACCGTATCCCTGGTCAACAATAGGCCTGGCCAACAATAGGCCTGGCCAGCAATTGGCTAGGTCGTCATGTCTACAATAGACTCGTCGTCATTTCAACTATAGACCTGGTCGGCAAGTCAATAATAGATCTGGTCATCAAGTCAACCACAGGCCTGGCCTGGCCAATATAAAACTGCCGGAAGAGCTTTAGACTAACGACTCTTACAAGATAAATATTAAAACCATGCCATGTTTACCGTTGATCATGTCACATTTTCTTTCACATGAACGATTTTTTTTCACTATTCTCAGATAATTGTAACCTAATTAGCCAAGTTCTAAAATCAGGGAATGCGAACAAAATGTATCCTTCACTCGCATTGTAGTGTCTGAACCTGAGAACCGAAACTTTAGTAACTATATTGAGCTAGTTAACTTAGCGCTAACTTGGTTAATTAGTTTTTTAACAAGCTTTAGTTTTGGGGGAAACACCTCAAAGTTATTAAATTCCCTAAGGAAATCAGGTATGAGAAACGAAATAAAAGTTATATCCTTAAGCTGTCAGGAAAGTATTATATGAAATGAGTTATTCCACAATGATAATACAGTATTCAAAACTTATATTGTTGTAGAGCCATTTAAAAGGCACGGCTAGTTTTTTTCAGTCATTACATTAAAATATATATTCAGAAAAACCATATCTTCGGAATTTTGGAATTTAACCTCCACTTAATTATTTTCTATGCACAGTATTTTGTCTATTTGAGAAAAAAAATCAAATTCAAAAATTCAAAACTTATAGTCATTGAATTTTATCAGTATTCATTTTCCAGAGAGGATACTTCCTAGACCGCTGTGTCGTTCATATATCACAGACCAAACCACAAGGACTGAGTGAAGCAAGTTTGGTCTGTTGACTTTGGTCTCTCAATAAGCCAAGGTGGGGTTGGATGGAGAGAGAAGTAACTGGGTCGGAATGTTGGGGATGGGATGGTTGGGTGGTTTTGGGGAGATCAGTTATAAAGTTGGAGACTGGCAAAGACTAGAGACAATGGGATACTAAGGCTGGTTTAAAATGTGATGTGGTTAAGACTATTAGTTTGGAAATGATTCTTTGAAGATTGAAAGCAGCAAGTCTGCTGTTTATCACCTCACATGCAAAGGCACTAAACGTTTATACATATTCACGCAAATTACCAGTTTATACATTCAGACCTTATGTCTAATCAGACATGTAGAAGCAAGTATTAATTATTTTTAAAGGTAATTTTTGTTATTCAGGGGAAACAGATTGCTTTTGTAGCAACAAATTTCCAATGGGCTGATCCGGGTGACTACAAGTGTTCCAGCTCTACCACCATCACCACTAGCACCACAGCCACTATATCTATTAGTACTAGGCTTTTAGTACTTACACCATCACCACAACCCAATCTACCGTTATTTCAGCATTACTACCAAAACCATCGCAACAAAAACACTAATAAGCATATTAACGTAGCTGACACTAACAAGACTTACTATATGTTTGAGAACTATAAAAAGCGCCACTTTTACAAAGCCCATCAATCCAATTTATCACTAACGTGATCACGATAAACATAACCTGCATTCAAAGGACTTTGACACACACAGGAACTTTAAAAAACTCATTAACCAACTTTTTTTAGTAATATCCTTTCTAAACGATGCCAGTATTCATCGTCACTTGCAAATGTAGTTCACTTCCATTAACATAATTAGCCCAGTACGTTTACTGGGGCAAAGTGTACTTTTATAAATGGTGCATTGTTCAGATTCACTTAGAACTTACTTTTCAGTTCGTAACCATATAACTATAAGGTCTCTTCGTTTTATCTAACATTTACATCCATCAGAATTTAGAGAGTGAAATTATTCCAGGAATCTGAGCTTCTGAATTGTTTCTCCAAAAGTCTCAATGCATTTAAGAAATATAGCCATCCCTCTACTTATAAATATTGTCTACTATTACCTGATAAATGCCATGGATATTATGCAGCTTGTCGTGACTTAATAGTTTAGTCTCTGTAATCTTTTATAATTTGTAAAAGTCGTACTAACACTCATTGTTAGAATTATATCGATTTTATTTTACAACTTTATTTGTAGCCATGAAAAACATTCATAAGCAGTATATATTTACTTTGTCACATGTAAGTTATATTATTTCAACTCAAATTTGTGAATCTTGTCAGTGGGTGAGGGGTGGTTAGGAATAGGGTCAATTTTCGGGTATGGGCAATGGGCTATTGGAACAGTGAAGGATTGTTGGAAGATATGTAGGTTGTGGGTGTGTGTTCTTGTTAGTAATGGGTGAGCAATAGGTTTGCCTCAAATCTTGGTGGACATCACTGCTGACGGAATTAAATTGTATTTACATGTGTTGCATTCTCTCTCTCTTCTCCCAACCCTCTTTCTCTCTCTCTCTCTTTCTTCTTCTCCCCCCCCCCCCCCTCTCTCACACACACACACAGTTGACAGTTGAGAGGCGAGACCAAAGAGCCAGAGCTCAACCCCAAGAAGCATAACTAGGTGAGTACACACAAATAAAGAAATACATGGACAGTGACAATTTGTTAGCCTCTTATCCTAAGGTATTTGTTTGGAAATTGGTATCTAATTCTCCTCAGTCGTCTTAATCTGTTAAAACAACAAATAGCATTTTTGCGATGGTCTCACTTGACGGGGAGCGCTTCAACCTTATTCCCTAACCTAAAATAATTTGTAAACATGTGGACTCACCTAACTATATCTTTGTGTTGGATGAGCTTTGACTCTTTGGTCCCACTACTCAACTTTCAATTAACTGGTAAACAGGTTCTTGAGCCTTTTGGGATGTATCATATTTGAAACTGTTTGGAATGAACCCACACGACTTAACTTCTCAACACATACAATTTGTTTAACTTCTCTAACACTGAAAAAGCTATTTGAAACACCAGTTGATTATTTTGGAATGTTTGTCAAGCATGTATCTATTTTCGAATGCCACTCGTGCTTCTTAGTATTTCATTGCACGTCCTCTCAATTCCCCTTCGGATTTTACCGATGGAAGTCATGTCTTCCACAGCTCATCTGTGACGTGTGCTTGATTCCCCCCCCCCCCCCCCCATCCAATCCCTCTTTTTTGAAGTTGTATGTAAAGCTGTTTGGCAAAATTGAAACGACTAAAACACATATTTTTAACATTTTACATCTATTATTAGTATTAAATGACTTACAACAATATTTATATCAATAATATATAATGTGAAAACTCCGCAATATTAATAAACATCAAAATCAACAATATTATAATTTAAAATCAACAATATTATAATCTAATATCAATAATATTATAATTTAATATCAATAATATTATAATTTAATATCAATAATATTATAATTTAATATCAACAATATTATAATTAATATAAATAATATTATAGTTTAATATCAATAATTTTATCAAAATTATCATAACAATTATTAATCATATATTATAGTATTAAATTCTGAACCACTCTTTAACAATACAGACTGCTTCACACATTTCTACTTCAACCATTTCCAAAATTCCAGTTGTAAATTGTATAAATTTTGCTCCAATAATCCATTTCCAGCTCTTCCGCTGTGAGAGGCAATTAATTTAGGATTAAAAATCAACTAGAGTGGGAGACAGTCCGATTCGCTGTTCTTTTTTTCTCAAGTATGTTGTTTGAAAATCAAGTACTTTGTAATTGATGTTCCAACACATTTTGACATTACATTTTAATTCATTATTTGTTTTTTACATTCGTTTTAATTAAATTATTAACAAATAGATTAACATAACACACTGTATATTTAATGAAATACATTAGAGAGGGTTTAGATCAATGAGTATGTGTTAATGACTTTGGAGTCATATTTATTTGGCCTATCCTGTTCTGGTCACGAGTGACGGCTATTGTTTTGCAGGTCTGAGTTTAGTTCCCTAAGTAATTACACACACACAAACACACACAAACACACACACACACACACACACACACACACACACACACACACACACACACACACACACACACACACACACACACACACACAGCCCAGTAGGCTCAGGAATCTGTACACCAGTTAATTGACAGTTGAGAGGCGGGACCAAAGAGTCAGAGCTCAACCCCAGCAAGCAGAACTAGGTAGTACACACACACCTCGCCATCGGTAGCAGCTAGGGCACTCTAACTGCTGCTTCTGACAGTCAATAACTATTACCAGACGTCTACATACATCCCTTTGTCACTAGTATGACTTGGACGATCGGTTATACGCGTATATACACTCCACTCCCTCACTGAATGCGTATTTATACGCTCCTCTCCCCATCGATACGCCACCCAAAGCATGTACAGAGGTAATGCTATGATATACAAAACTAACGACAATGGAAAAGTGTTATATGAAACGTCGCTAATGTTCCCCTATGTGTAAATCTGTGTGTAAACTTTTAAAAGGGGCACTTTTCCATGTATTTTTAAGAGATAAGTGGGTGGCTCGGGGCGGCATATCGCCTGTAATGGTCGGGATGGGCTATGTTACCGGGAGATTGGCGCGTTACAGCACGTTACAGCAGCGTTACAGCAGCGTTAGGGTGAAGGTTAGGTAGCTGTTTTGTGGTGGGGAAGGCAACTAGTGGGTGTTTTGGCGAAGGGCAGCGGGTCGTGGCTAATATTGTGAAGGCAGCGGGTCGTGGCTGCTTTGGTGAGGGCAGCGGGCCGTTGCTGTTATGGTGAGGGCAGCAAGTCGTGGCTATTATGGAGGGCGGTAGCAGGTAGTGGCTAAATTTATGAGAGTGGGTCTTATGTGTAGAAATTCTGAGTAAAGTGATTTCAGATGCCGCAATATACACAAAGGATTCTCATATATAGGTAAATATATGATATTTATATCATATATTTATATATGATATAAATATCAAGATTTAGGAAGGGAAGATAATTATCAGAAGATACTAAGCCATTATGATTATATTGCACTCAGAACGGATATGAGGCTAAAGACATAGGATTGGACGGAGGAAAGGAATGGTGCCCAACCTACTGGGATGGTCCAAGCCAAGAATCAGGAGAAATTTAGATAAGGCTGTCAAGATTTAAGAGAGAAGTCCGATTTTCTAATGGGGAAACTTCACTTTTTAAGTCAGTTAATGTAAAGACTTAAATATAAGAACACTGGAATAGAAGAAACGCCAGAAGGACCATTGGCCCGTACGAGACAATTCCTAATTATATCCACCCAAACTATTTTGGGTAGATATAATTTGGGTCCAACCCAAACGCCGACAGTAATAGATATCTGTGAACACAGTTCACCATCTTAATGAAAAGCAACTCAAACTGGGAAAGGGGTGGGGAGGATAATGCGGATTAGGACACAAAATCTCTTGAGAAACACAAAGATCTGGTATTATCAGCAGCGTATGCAAGACTGACACTTGTAAAAACTGCTAAGAATCCCAAGATCACGTACGTAAGACATTTCTTTGAATGCAGCACTAACCTCAGAGTCATGGCCAATCACGTAATGATGACGATGAGTCACAATAACGTGGCTGAAGTATGTTGACCAGACCACACACTAGAAGTTGAAGGGAACTTACACCCCTACACCTTACTTTTCTCCTCAGCTCTCTCTTGCCTATTTATTGCCTGTCTCTACCTCCTTATCACAATCGACTTGAGAATGGTCCAGGACGGACCGAAACGTCGTCGTCCCTTCAACTTCTAGTGTGTGGTCTGGTCAACGTAATGATGATATAGTACAAAGGCATTTCTCGCTTAAACTGAGCTACATAAATACCAGAAACAACATTTTGGCTATAGTAACACAATAAACTAAGGACGATATAGAAGAGGCAAACTCAGTTCATAAATTAAGTTATTCACGGGAACGCGTACACCAATTTAAAGCCAGGAAGACGTAGCTTAAGTCCAGTTTTTACAGATTATATATACATAATTCTGTATATATCTTTTTCATCGAGAAATATATTTTCCTGTAACCTGTGAAATGAAATGAAACAATTATGAAGTAACAAATTTTCCTTGATAATATATATTAAACAGGAGATTCAACCAATACTGCTTAAATAAGCCCTAATATGCATTATAAACTTGCGAGTCGCATATCACGAAAATATTACATTCAAACATTACGTAAAAAAAGGTCGTTCTATACGAGTAAACAAAATGTTGCTTCCAATTAGCACCAGTGTGTAGGGCTGTGTGGTGACCTCTACCCTTCCTCGGTCCCATCACCACTATGGCTACAACCACAAAAATTCCCACTTTTTTCTCACCCGATTGTAAAAAAGATAATAACACTTTTGTATGAATTTTTCGCAAAAATTCTTGCTTTTACCATTACTGCCATAATTCAGACTTTAATCTTTAGCTTTGTTTAGATTTTATTAGTTAAATACACCCAAAAACTCTAGCAGTTTGTAAATAAAAAATTACCAGGAATTTCCGCTAGCCAACAAAAAAATCCATGAACACCAATCAGAGCAGTCGTTTGTTAAACTGTTGGCTAGTTAGCCAAGCACCGGAATTTAAAATGACGCTGAACAACCCTGTTAGCAGCCGTGTAGAGGTGGATATTTACAGACATGTATTGAACAAACTCCAAATCTCTAGAATATGCGCCAGTTCCAGCGAGCAATCCCTATTTTTAACCTGAATAAAAGTGTAATTAGAGCAAGCGATGCCTTTTCTACCTTGGATGAGAGGGTAATTAGTACCAACGATATCTTTTCTTCCTACGATGAGAGGGTAATTACGACGAATGATACCCATCATTACCCTGAATGTTACCAATGAGTATCTATAAAGCATCATAATTTACATTTAACTGAATTCTGCAGTATAAGGGTGAATTCTTTGAGTGTGATACTTAAGAATTCATTGATACTGGAATTTCTGTTAAATCATATACACAGACTGGACTAACATATATACAATTTTGCGCATAGCAATCCCAGGAACATGATTCTATGAGAATATATTGAAGCTATGTATTGGGATTGAATCTATACTCTACTCTCTGAATATCAAGTCTGTTTTCAGGTACTTCTCCGCTCAGCATTGTTCAGTCGGTAGTTGTGTATGTGGGGAGCCCAGAGATGATAGTTATGTGGGGAGCAAGGGATGATAGTTCGATTCTATTTGCCTTAATATTTTCACAGATATCTTTAACAAGTTTCCTGACAGAAACTGAGAACACAACAGGTGTTTCCTCTCTGAAGCGCTTCACTGAGGCGCTGAAACAGAACTCACTAAATCTGTGCTGTAAAACAATTTTGCTTATAGACAGAATCTGCCTCGAAGTGGAATTTGTGTAGTAATAACTAAATATTGTAGCTACTTGTGTACACAATGTGGGAAGAAGAGGAATTTATAAACGATGTTTTTTAACATACAAAGTCGAATTTTGTTTAAATCTGGTTTCTGGTGTGTTCTTGAACCTTCGGAGATTATTACAAGTTATTATTTTTGGATAGAAGTGAAGGGTGAGCGGTTCCAGCCACCATCCCCCATCTTCCTCTCCTGCCGCCTCTCACTCTCTCTCTCTCTTGTATCCTCCGGGTGAAAAGAGAAATATTTTGAAGTAAACCAGACAAGCAATTTTAAAAGTAGGTTTTTCTCAATTAGACTTTTATTCTCTCATCGCCGAGAATAAAAAGAAATGTTCTTTTTTCTAAAGTCTAAGGCTTAACAGCGAATCTCTCACTCGTCACCGTACATAAAATTGCAGATTTTGGCCATTTCTTCTAGTTGAGCATGTGAACATAATACTTTTTCGGTTACGAAGTTGCCAACCAAAAACATTTTAAATTGTGAAGTTTTCCATTGAAATGAATAAAATTTTCCCAAAACAAAGAAAATTTTGTATTACTTCCTGCCACTCAACTATTCTCTTCCTTGGACTGGACAGTACAGTGAAAATCTCATTTTTTCCAGGGTCGGCGTTCAATTCCCGATGGTTCATTCACCTTGAGGTATCCGTATACATCACAAACTAACGACGGCTCGTGCATTTTTGCAAACAAATGTTAGTTGTTTACTGTACACCCTGAGACACCACTACACACTGGGATACCACCACACCCATACTGTCCTCGTCTGTCTCTGTCCAGTCCTATGCAATATATAATAAGCTTTTTGCACAATATTTACAAACACAGAGCGCAAATACTGCTTTTACATCTAATTACTAAATCTCGACTCATGTTGCAGCGTTTGGCAAGTAAATATGACGTCTTAATTCACGAGATCTTATTTAATAATGCAGTTTAAACAAAATAATAATTATGTTTCTAATTCGTTTTTACTTCACATAATTTTTTGCAGCGAGGTTATCAGTGGTTAACTGAAGCTGGGCCGTTGATTATTCTCTAGTTCAGAGTACTTGGGTTCGGTTACATTGCTTGTGTGTTGCGTGGGGGGGGGGGAGTTACTCACCTACTTGTCTTTGCGAGGGTTGAGCTGTGTCTCTTTAGCCTGCCTCTCATCTGATATACAACTCATGTGCAGGTTCCAGAGTCCATTGGGCTCTATCATATATACGTTTGAAACTGTATTATTATGGAGTGTGTGGATAGCAGGCATATGTGATTAGTTATCTATTCCAGGCACTTCCGGTTACCTATAAGCTTAATCTATAGATTATGATTTTCCTATTCTCTTTCATCTACTGCTGTCGTTCCCAAGACAGTTCTCACGCCTCTAAAAATTTGATTTGTAGCGGTTTTGAGTAACCAAAATAGTTCAACGGAAATTAGTTCGAGGAAGCGTCATTATTACATTGTTTTTTAATGTAATTAAAGCACCGGAGTTTTAACCATGTGATTATCAGGCGGTAGTCGTTCAGGAAAGGTTTCTAGTAGTAATGTTAATCAAGGATATATCACTGCCATCGTGTCGTCTCAAACGACCATCATCGTCTCCAACGACTAACATCTTCCCAACGACTAACATCATCGTTAGTCGATGGGGAAGACCATCATCGTCCCCAAAATTTACTTCCCAAAGGACCATCATCGTCCTCCACGACCATCATCGTCCTCCAACAACCATCGTCGAGGTATCATCGTCCCCCAACGACTAACATCTTCCCCAGAGATCATCATCGTCTGCTGTCACAAATAATATCACTATCGTAAATATTATGCTTACTCTAAATACAGCTGTACTTTACTGAACTAATCTTATGTATTCCATGAGAATCTACAGTAAAAATAAAAAATAAGAATGAAATTTAAAATGAGAATAAAAAATTAATGCAAAAATCTAAAAACGGAAATGAATTTCTAAGCTAATACAAATACAAAACTAAAATCAAATAAGAATAAAAATAAATACAGGAATCAAAAACACTTTTGGAACTACAACATCTAATAGACACAGGAACCCAGAAAACACAACGTAATGAAACGTTTTTTTAAACTACGTTACGCTTTTATTACATAATAACTAAAAAAAATGTTGCAGCAACATAAAAAAAAGGTTGAAGCGATATATAAAAAAGTTAAAAATACTGTTATAGTTACATTGTGCGTTTGCTGGCAAACTGTGGCAGAAATTTAACGATTAGTAACAACCACTGGAACAAATATGGTCCTAGGCGAAGCTGAACCAGCAGCTGTTAACCACGCTTTATCAAACGCAGGGGGGATGATAATTTAATCGGGCCCAAGTGCCAGCTGGTCCGGATGCTTGACAGGCGCTGCAATAGGGCCAAAGATGGGGGTGCCAACAGGCGAGAGGGAACCAACAGAACTGCTTCCAATTCCAAGGCACTCGCCTCTGGCATGAGTGGAAAGCCCGGCACTGGAGAGCTGCTTCACCAGATTGAACCTTTCATTCACTCCTGATCCCTGGCCTAGAGAGGAAAAAATCGTATTACTGTAAGCGGATGAACTCATTTTTATTTCTCGTTTTCAGAGTCTTGTGTAAACGAAAAGTTTCAGAATTTGTTTATTTTTGTTAAATGCTGGTGTTCCGGCACACGCACTTGGACGGTTCTTTGGAGCGTGCATGCACCCACACATATACATAACTGACCAAAGAGTCAAAGCTCATCCCCCACAAGCACAACTAGGTGATTTTACGCACCTGAACAGTATTCAGACATACACACCTGGACAAGTGCTCCGGCACGCGTGTGCGCGCGCACACACACAAAGGAGGCGGGACCAAAAAGCCAGAGCTCAACTCCCGCAAGCACAACTAGGTGAGCATACACACACACACACAAACATCTGAAGCGAAAGAACTTTGTAACACAGCATCAACATGGGTTCAGGGATGGCAAGTCCTGCCTCACAGGGCTAATTGAATTCTACGATCAGGCAACAAAAATCAGGCAAGAAAGAGAGGGGTGGGCAGACGGCATATTTTTGGATTGTCAAAAAGCCTTTGATATAGTACCACACAAGAGGCTAGTGAAAAAGCTGGAGATGCAGGCTGGAGTGAAAGGCAAGGTACTCCATTAGATAAGGGAGTACCTAAGTAACAGAAGACAACGAGTCACTGTGAAGGGTGAGGTCTCGGATTGGCGTGACATCACAAGTGGAGTCCCACAGGGGTCAATCCTTGGACCAATACTGTTTCTGATATATGTAAATGATCTCCCAGAAGGTATAGAATCGTTTCTCTCAATGTTTGCTGATGATGCAAAAATTATGAGGAGGATTGAAACAGAGGATGATAGTAGGAGGCTACAGGACGACCTAGACAGAATGAATGAATGGTCCAACAAATGGCTCCTAAAGTTTAACCCTAATAAATGTAAAGTAATGAAACTAGGCGGGGGAAACAGGAGGCGAGACACAAGATACAGAAGAGGACATGAAGTACTTAATGAAACGGAAAGAGAGAAAGATCTAGGAATTGATATCACACCAAACCTGTCTCCTGAAGCCCACATAAAAAGAATTACGTCTGCGGCATATGCAACGCTGGCTAACATCAGAACAGCCTTCAGGAACCTGTGTAAGGAATCGTTTAGAATCTTGTACACCACATACGTAAGACCAATCCTGGAGTATGCGGCCCCAGCATGGAGCCCGTACCTTGTCAAGCACAAGACGAAGCTGAAAAAAGTTCAGAGGTATACCACTAGACTGGTCCCAAAACTAAGAGGCATGAGTTACGAGGAAAGGCTGCGGGAAATGCACCTTACGACACTGGAAGACAGAAGAGTGAGGGGAGACATGATCACTACCTACAAAATCCTCAGGGGAATTGACAGGGTAGACAAGGATAAACTATTCAACACTGGCGGTACGCGAACAAGGGAACACAGGTGGAAACTGAGTATCCAAATGAGCCACAGGGACGTTAGAAAGAACATTTTCAGTGTCGAGTAGTTAGCAAGTGGAATGCATTAGGCAGAGATGTGGTGGAGGCTGACTCCATACACAGTTTTAAATGTAGATATGATAGAGCCCAGTAGGCTCAGGAATCTGTACACCAGTTGATTGGCAGTTGAGAGGCGGGCCCAAAAAGCCAAAGCTCAACCCCCGCAAGCACAATTAGTTGAGTACACGGATGGTGCTCCAGCACACACACATGAACGGTGTTACTAAAGCCAAATTCAATAATTACATATCATTCCTATTAAAAGAAAACACATTCTTCAGTTATTTTGCGTAATATCTTACACACAATGTATAATAAAACACTGGTTTAACATTGTCTAACGAGTAATGAAAAAGAATGTCACATGATCCCTTCACATTGTAAATGTAAACACATGATGAGCAACAACGAGCAATTGCTGGAAACAAAATAGATTTTGCAGTTTATGATGATAAAATATATTTGACGTACCAAGTCGTCTTCTCAACCAGTACGCTTTATTTTGTTCGTTATGGATCCCAATATACAAATTTAGAACTATTTTGAAAAGTTGAAGCTCGCAAAAATCCTCGTTTTCTATGCCACAGTAAGGTTAGGTTTGGTGGATTGTTTAGGTTCGTGCATTTCTGATTTGGTTAATACTTTGAATTTTGTACATTGTGGCAAATCAAGAGAACGGTTTGGATATACACTTTGACGAATATTGGATTTCTCAACAGGGTCTTGGGATTCTCTGTTCAACCAATTGTGAACTGGTTTGTAGAACGTTCGATCCCCGACGGTTCAAGTGTAAAGGCACAGTTTCTTCATTAGTTTCCTCAATCTCAGCTCATATCCCTTCCAAAGGGCTTTATAAGCTTAGTGTATTTTCATGGAAATATTATCTTCATAACCTCTTTCAGTTATGTATTCTTACTTTATATGAAATGCCATCTATATAGCATATTTTGGATAAATTTCATGTTTATGTCCCACAAGACATCTTGATATATTAATGCATTACAGACAAGGTATGCTAATAGAGGTAAAAGCAGCCAGCTATTACCAAGCGCATTATAATGCTAAACTGGTGAGTTTTGAAGACGGCTCAGTATTGAACGAGAGCGTAGTGATAACAGTATTGAACGACAATGGATACGTGTCAGTTTTGAAACCAATGCGTTCTCTCGACAAATACTCCTAAATTTGCGAATATCAGTGGTTAAGTGGACAGTATTGTTTCATATTCTTAATTAGAAAACTCTGATAAAAGTGCAAAATTACAATACTGCAATAAAATTATTAATTCCAGAATATACCTCCTGAACATACCAGAATTCCTGAACGATCAGTTGGGTGCTCGGTGAAAGCAGTTCAGGGAGCCTCTTTAATATAAATATTTAATCCAATAAAGTATTTTTTCATTTTTTCTCGGTTTATGTGTTATGATAACGTTACTAATGCAACCTACTATGAAATGTAATGGCTCACAAATATTTACAGTTACTTTGCATTGAACTCAGTAAGTTAAAGTGGGTTGTTTGGGTTCAGATGTTTGTTCCTGGTTAGGTTAGTATGTTCCATTTGATACGGAGTGGCTAGGAGTCGACGCCTACGGCTTCCAACGACCCCTCACATGAACTCAATCGGTTTCCAACACGTGCCAAGTGTTGGCAACACTTTGCACCATTCACTCTGTCACCAGTTGACCACACCTTCAGACACGTCACTGCCTCACTGTCACTGATTCTGTCTACACAGCAATAGGCATCCAGGGACAACACTCCCTTCACTATCGCTTGGTGGACCAAAACACCACAAGACAGCAGGATGGCAACTTGTAATTCACTGCTCGCACTCTCGCTGCTGTTCTTCCCTCACCACGACTGGTCCTTTAAAACAACGTGCGGCTAACTGCTTAACAAATCTTTTCCAAGACGTAGAGAGCAGCTCCCTGTATACACCGCTGATTTGCTCTTGTCAGCCGCGGCGCACACCCAAAATTCCCATTGTTCTCTTCAACAATACCTCACCGTACGAAGTTTGGAACTACAGTAAGTTCCCGCCAGCCAGGGAAGTACCACTCCGGAACTCTCCACAGATCACGTGATCTCAGGTCACTACTCAATTGGTTAATCTCTTTTTTCATGCAACCAATCAACTTACTCCATCACATCCTGGTATCCCAGAGTCGTCGCATCTCCGAAAATATTGACGCGAATTCTCTAATCCGCAGGGTCTGACGTCCGGCAAGTTGAGTACGGCACTGAACGACAGAGTATGGGTGAAAGCACTAAACGACAGAGTATTCGTGACAGCACTGAACGACAGAGTATGGGTGAAAGCACTAAACGACAGAGTATTCGTGATAGCACTGAACGACAGAGTATGGGTGAGAACAAGAACGACAGAGTATGGGTGACAGCACTAAACGACAGAGTATGGGTGACAGCACTGAACGACAGAGTATGGGTGACAACACTGAACAACAGAGTATGGGTGACAACACTGAACAACAGAGTATGGATGAAAGCACTGAAGACAGAGTATGGGTGACAGCACTGAACGACAGAGTATGGGTGACAGCACTGAACGACAGAGTATGGGTGACAGCACTGAACGACAGAGTATGGGTGACAGCACTGAACGACAGAGTATGGGTGACAGCACTGAACGACAGAGTATGGGTGACAGCACTGAACGACAGAGTATGGGTGACAGCACTGAACGACAGAATATGGATGACAGCACTGAAGACAGAGTATGGGTGACAGCACTGAACGACAGAGTATGGGTGACAGCACTGAACGACAGAGTATGGGTGACAGCACTGAACGACAGAGTATGGGTGACAGCACTGAACGACAGAGTATGGGTGACAGCACTGAAGACAGAGTATGGGTGACAGCACTGAACGACAGAGTATGGGTAACAGCACTGAACGACAGAGTATAGGTGACAGCACTGAACGACAGAGTATAGGTGACAGCACTGAACGACAGAGTATGGGTGACAGCACTGAACGACAGAGTATGGGTGACAGCACTGAACGACAGAGTATGGGTGACAGCACTGAACGACAGAGTATGGGTGACAGCACTGAACGACAGAGTATGGGTGACAGCACTGAATGACAGAGTATGGGTGACAGCACTGAACGACAGAGTATGGGTGACAGCACTGAACGACAGAGTATGGGTGACAGCACTGAATGACAGAGTATGGGTGACAACACTGAATGACAGAGTATGGGTGACAACACTGACGACAGAGTATGGGTAACAGCATTGAACGACAGAGTATGGGTAACAGCACTGAACGACAGAGTATGGGTGACAGCACTGAACGACAGAGTATGGGTGACAGCACTGAACGACAGAGTATGGGTGACAGCACTGAACGACAGAGTATGGGTGACAGCACTGAACGACAGGGTATGGGTGACAGCACTGAACGACAGAGTATAGGTGACAGCACTGAACGACAGAGTATGGGTGACAGCACTGAACGACAGAGTATGGGTGACAGCACTGAACGAAAGAGGTTTGATCGAAATATTGAACGAGTATTGGTGTTAATATGTCTGTAAAGCTTTAATACTCCTAAATTTGCGAATATCAGTGCTTAAGTGGACAGTATTGTTGCATATTCTTAACTAGAAAAATCTAATAAAAGTGCCAAATTACAATACTGCAATAAAATGATTAATTCCAGAACATACCTGAACATACCTGAATTCCTGAACGATCAGTTGGGTGCTTGGTGAAAGCAGTTCAGTGAGCCTCTTCAATATAAATATTTAATCCAATAAAGTAGTTTTTTTATTTTTAATTCAGTTTTTTGTTTCTGATCAGTTTTCTTTTATGACTTCAGGTCGCTACAGTCTATTGCGTGTGTGTGTGTGTGTGTGTGTGTGTGTGTGTGTGTGTGTGTGTGTGTGTGTGTGTGTGTGTGTGTGTGTGTGTGTGTGTGTGTATTCACCTATTTGTGCTTGCGGGGGTTGAGCTCTGTTCTTTCGGCCCGCCTCTCAACTGTCAATCAATCAACTGTCACTAAATACTACCTATTTTTTTCCACACACACACACATACACCCCAGGGAGCAGCCCGTAGCAGCTGTCTAACTCCCAGGTACCTATTTACTGCTAGGTAACAGGTACATCAGGGTTAAGGAAACTCTGCCCATCTGTCTCCGCCGGGTGCGGGGATCGAACCCCGGTCCCTAGGTCCACGAGTCTAGAGGTCCATTCAGGAAGGTGGTCCACTCGGCCATCCAGCCCCTTGTACTCACCTAATTGTGCTTGCGGGGGTTGAGCTTTGGCTCTTTGGTCCCGCCTCTCAACCGTCAATCAACAGGTGTACAGGTTCCTGAGCCTATTGGGCTCTATCATATCTACACTTGAAACTGTGTATGGAGTCAGCCTCCACCACATCACTTCCTAATGCATTCCGATTTGTCAACCACTCTGACACTAAAAAAGTTCTTCCTAATATCTCTGTAGCTCATTTGGGCACTCAGTTTCCACCTGTGTCCCCTAGTGGGGACACAGGTGGAAACTCACACAGGTGTGTGTGTGTGTGTGTGTACTCACCTCACCTATTTGTACTCACCTATTTGTGCTTGCAGAATCGAGCATTGACTCTTGGATCCCGCCTTTCCAGCCATCGGTTGTTTACAGCAATGACTCCTGTCCCATTTCCCTATCATACCTAATTTTAAAAGTATGAATAGAGTTTGCTTCCACAACCTGTTCCCCAAGTGCATTCCATTTTTCCACTACTCTCACGCTAAAAAAAACTTCCTAACATCTCTGTGACTCATCTGAGTTTCCAGTATCCACCCATGTCCCCTCGTTCTGTTATTTTACGTGTGAACATTTCATCTATTTCCACTTTGTCAATTCCCCTGAGTATTTTATATGTTCCTATCATATCTCCTCTTTCCCTTCTTTTCTCTAGTGTCGTAAGGTTCAGTTCCCTCAGACGCTCTTCATATCCCATCCCTCGTAACTTTGGGACAAGCCTCGTCGCAAACCTCTGAACCTTCTCCAGTTTCCTTATGTGTTTCTTCAGGTGGGGGATCCATGATGGCGCGGCATACTCTGATACTGGTCTCACGTAGGCAGTGTAAAGCGCCCTAAAATCCTCCTCACTTAGGTTTCTAAATGAAGTTCTAATTTTCGCCAGTGTAGAGTACGTTGCTGTGTGTGTGTGTGTGTGTGTGTGTGTGTGTGTGTGTGTGTGTGTGTGTGTGTGTGTGTGTGTGTGTGTGTTGTGTGTGTGTGTGTGTGTGTGAGGTTTGAACATTGCATGCTATATAAAATATTTTTCCCGTTGTTAGAAAACCACTGCCAGTCGCAAGTGGAGAAATATAAATATTATTAGTCAGAACGATTGGCAGACAGGTACAATTCAAGGGCATTAAGAGAACGAGAAAAACAAGTTGGAGGGGTTTAAATAGCAAACAAGAATATTTAAACAATAAATAACACTAATATTAGAAAATATTTTGGTTGTAGATAAACCTTTCGCCGGTGCAAACCTCGTGACATTTTACAGGCATTCAATGCTCAGACATAGAGAAGAAAAATAGGATGGAAGTGGGAGCTGAGGTCACAACACACACACACACACACACACACACACACACACACACACACACACACACACACACACACACACACACACACACACACACACACACACACAACCTTCCCTACACCCTCCTCGCAGCCGAGCGGAGAGCACACGGGAGTTGTAGTCCTAAGGGCCCGGATTCAATTCCCGATCGAGGCAGAAACACATGGGCAGTTTTTTCGTCTGATGCCCTGTTAACCTAACAGTAAATAAGCACCTAAGAATTACAAAGATGTTACGTGCTGCATCCTAGAGATGTGTGTTTATGTGAGAAAAATATGTAGTAAATATAATAGAAGATAAATATGTAGGTAGTTAGTATATTAGATAGCCAACAGTTAGAAAGGCGGGGTCCAAGAACTAACAGTTCGAACCTGCAGACACAAACAGCAAATACACATATTAATACACACAACCCCTCCACCTCCCCAAACACTCAACCCCTATGACACATACACACAGTCTCCAACACACACACACACACACACACACACACACACACACACACACACACACACACACACACACACACAGCTCCCACAGCACAACCACAATCCCCATAGCGCACGCTCACCCGCAGCCTCTCACACACACATACATCCCCCCCACAGTACACACTGAACATGTAGTGAATTACACTAATAAAGACCAGTCCCTGTCCAGCAAACTTCTCCCACATGTATTTAACAAGTTGCTCTACAGAGTCGATAAATACGATAACTTCCCCCGCCATTAACCGTCACATTTACAGAAATATCTTAACAGCCCTAAAAGGAAATAAAAATGCGTTTCTGAAAAATAAAACCCAGAATTAAGCGACTCTAAGAGTGTAAATTCTACTCTTATAAACTCTACGTTCCCAAGACGCCGCGTTTCGTTTATAAAAAGCTCCCACAAGAATGTTCCTTTTAAAGTCAGAAGATGGGACAAATTCCTTTGCATTGCATTCCCCCCTTGAGCTCCATTCACTCCTAAAAAAATTATTAACTTTTTTATCTCACTAACCTAAAAATTTTGTCGTATGAAAGTTGCTAATAATCTCTAATCTGCATTTTTTTTTTTAAATATGACGCAAAACTTGTACTGAGAATTTTATAAAGTTGTAACCAGCATTTAATGTAATGGAGCTTAATGTAAGTTTGAGAAGTGTAATTCATGAACCAGTATACTTATGTTTCACCTCCCTCTAAACATTTCATCACCCCTTATCTTACACCATCACCCATTATTTTTATGGATGGAATATCAATGACACAAGACGAGAGTTCTTGTAAATTAATATAACAATATATAGCAGCAGTATGAAAAGTAGATTTAGTAGTCTCAGAACTCAAAGATGATATTTCTGTTACGTTACTGTTATTGGTGAAGCAGGAAAGAGGGATACTACGACATACAGAAAGCAGCAATTCTGCGACATAGAGCTAGGGTCAATACTACGATATCCATAGACGATGTTCTACGATATACAGGAAGCAGCGAACTTTAAGGGATCTAATAAAACTACGAAAGGAAGACTAATTGGAACAGCAAAACTGATTTAGATTAAAACCATTTGTCATTAAACATTTAGGTACAAAATTTCTTGGCACAAAAACTAATTGTCAAGACACAGATGAGAGGAAGAGGAGTCCTACATCATATCGACGCCACCAAAAGCAATAAACAGTACAATTAACATTAAAAATATTTCAGCAATATATTTCGAGAAGCAGAAACAATTGTGAACCGTTAGATGCATTAACTTAACTGTATATTGGAAATAATTACGACCCAAAATATATGAAATTAGAAAATAGTAAGAATGTGGATAAGACGGAAAGGAAATGACCCAAATTACTGTATGCAAATGGCGGTAGTCTCCTCGGAGAGTCACAGATGCTGGAGAGCCGAGTCTTCCTGCTGCCGTGCAATGAAAAAAAAAGAATCCCAGTGTAAAAAACAAGCAGGAAAAAAGTGAGAAAAGAAAAAGGAAAGTTTGGGAGAGAATTTACAGAAAAACAAAGACTAACAGCATTACCAGTAATGAAATGGGCGAAGATTACAGAGAGGGAATTAAGCATCGCAAGGTGAGATAAGGAGTGACTGAGAATCTTAAATAAGATGACAGATTTCATTATTAAATATTCAGGTTGCAGTAAGAGGTATGGAGTGACTGCGTGAGATAACTAAGAAGCAGCCAAATAGTTTATACACAAAAACTAGCTATGCAATTGGAAGCATTGAGACATAAAACACGGACATGTCTCTCCTCAAAATCAATAAACCCTCTCCACTAAGTGGGAAGCACAACCAATTGAATATATATATCTTATTTACATGCACAAAATCACGTGTTTTCCCTACAAAACTAGTTGAAAATCACCTTCAATAAATACATGACGAAACGCAAAAAAACCTACAAAACATTTATAAAATAATTGCGTTATTTACGTCAACAAGTAAGATAAAAAGCATTTAACCTTCAGCAACGAGATACATTACACCAATTCTACAAACGCCTGTGAGAAAGGGAAGGAGAGAGAGATGAGTAAGCAAGCAAGCAAGCAACAGGTCTTTAAAACACAAGAAATATTTTCTGCGAGAAGGATCAGAGACTCTCAGATTCCAAGGCAAAAATGCTATTAAATTTTCAAATGAGTTGGCTGAGGACTGAAGGCTGCATTCCTAGTTCCCGCCCGACTTGGCCATAGAGATTCACTGTCTTTAATGTTCCTATTAAACTCTTTCAAGGCGATTATTTTTAACGATCTAATTAGGTAATTTGGTTCTTTTCTTTTGGACAATTATCAAAATCTATCGCCCTTCCTGCTCTTTTCAAACAACTCTTAAGAATCGACGAAAAATGCGCACATTCGCGCACTCATGCACATGCAATCATACACATGCACAGACCTTCTATAACTCATACTTACTAAGATTTCTAACACCTCACGCGCCCTATAATTTTTTGTTATCAGTAACAACTGTTTCAATGAAACTTACTTTGGTTTCGCTGCTAAACTTTCGAAACAACGCTCATGTCACTACCGCGTTTCGTTAGTAGTTTTCAAACTTTTTCTACAATCTTCGTCCTTTAGCTCCCCTAGTACCAGGCACTGCTCCCGCTTATAACCAAGCCGACTCAACTAATAGGTCGTGTTCTTACGTTTTGGTAACAAACGTTACAATACAATGTAACTATGAACAGTTCCGGCACACAAATATCACCGTTTTCTATGAATCGGACTCGAAATGTTAGGTGGGTTGCTTGCGTTCGTACCTTTCTGGTAAGGTTAGAAAGTTGAATTTTTTTATCGAGTGCCAAATTAAGTGAACGGGTCGGGCAGGCACCATTGACCATGCTGTTTTACCAGGCATCGCTGCCACAAATGCCTGGCATCCGTGCCCCCGGTGATAGACCCTCAGATTCCCAAGTGACAGGCATTGCTTCCTCCAGAGACATGCACCATATTCCTAGGTGACAGGCGCCGCATTCCCAGGTGACAGGCATTGCTCTGTTACTGGGCTGGTTTGAGGACGTTGCTCTAATTTTTGCATACCCATACTTTGTGAGTTTCTCTCCAACGCAGTCACGATAACGCAAACTATCCTTCTAAACTGATAGTGCTTGCAACAACTATCTGGTCGAACGTACAAAAAA
>NC_091175.1:16947974-16970474 GCF_040958095.1 Procambarus clarkii
TGCCCCGGGTCAAGAGTACCCAATCTTCTGCAATCTGACTGTAGGAGGACAAAGAGGGCCATAGTTCCTCTAGCTCGAACTTTAGTTGCTGAATTGGGACCTCAGCAGCAGTTCTCGTCACCAGTTGACACCTCGCACCCCTACACGTCAGTCAGAGATGATGATACATACAACGGTAGGGAATTAGCTTATTTTTTCAGAGCACAAAAGTTCGCTAATTCTGTAAGTATCATATTAAATTCAGTAGGAAAAACTTGCTTTATGTCCTATAGAGACTTGGCAAGGTATGCCTACATCCTTGGACTACCAATTTTACTTTTGAAGCATTTAACTGTTTCATTTGTTTTCGAAACTTTGTTTCATTTGTTAGTAGGATTTTCTTGCCCTTATTCTCTTACATGAGTACCGGGTACAAGATTTCCTGCGCCCTTGATTTAATTTAATCATTTAATATCTTTCACTTAACTTTAATTGTAAGATCACACAGGATAGGTACCAGTTGCCACGTTGTCCTGTTTCTGACATTTCATTATTGAACATTCGTGTACCTTTATTTGCTAATTTCACCATGTTTCGTCTCCAAACTTTCCGTGCAAATCCAGCAGGTGAAATAGGGACTTTAAGTCGTGCCAAGAGGACTGAACTACAAACTCTTGCACATGAGTATCAACTAGAAGTTCCCTACCAAGCCAACAAAAATGACCTACACAACCTGTTGCTGGATTACTATTTAGAGCAAGGTAAGATAGACTCTGAAACTCATGAAACTTACTATATTGCAGATAAAACTGACTTGGCAACGATGAAACTTAAACTAGAGCTGGCCAAGATTGAACGTGAGCAGCAAAGGGAAGCCCTCGAACAACAAGAACGAGCTGCTGCCATACGAAGAGAAGAACAAGAACGCGAAGCTGCTTTGAGGAGGGAAGAACAAGAACGAGAAATCACCCTCAGAGAACGTGAAGCTGCTTTGAGGAGAGAAGAACACGAACGCGAGGTCGCATTACTCCGTGAACGTGAACGAGTACAGCTTGAAACACTCCAGGAGCGGGAACGCTTACAGCTTGAAACCAAACAACGCGAGTTGGAAATACAACGTGAACATGACAAGCAACAAGCGACTCTGGCTCTTGAGTGTCGTCAACGGGAATACACGTTGGAAACTTCACACCTCGCTCAACGCCAGCAAGCTACTGCCAATCTTCCCGTCAGTTTTAATATATCACATGCAAGTAAGTTAATGCCATCCTTTGTAGAAGCAGAAGTTGATGTGTTCTTTACCACCTTTGAAACCCTTGCTAATCAACTCAGTTGGCCTGTCGACCAATGGGCCACACTTCTCAGAGTCCATCTTACAGGTAGAGCTGCAGTCACACTCAGTACTTTGGCGTCTGAGAATGACTACTACACTCTGAAACAAGCAGTGTTGGACGCCTACCTCCTCTCTACTGAAAGTTATAGAAGGAAATTCCGTGACCACCTGAAGGCAAGTACCACTACCTTCCTAGAGTTTGCTAACACGAAACGGAGGTATTTCATGAAATGGCTGGAAGCAGCACATGTCTCTACTTTTACAGAACTCGTCAACCTGATGCTTGTTGAAGAATTCTTGAGACGTGTGCCGCCTCCTGTCCGCCTCTACTTAGCAGATAAAGAAGAAACCGACTACCTGAAGTGTGCTAAGTCGGCTGACACTTACAGCCTCATCCACCGGCTGACACCTGAACCATCCTCCAGTAAGAAGTCGTGGTACAGTTACGAGAAGGTGAGCCCCGATCAAGCTGGTTCACAACTGTACTGCAAGTATTGTAGACTCTATGGACATACCATAGACAAATGTGGTAAGTCTCAATACAAGGGAACCACTGACCAACAAAGACCCAAACCAACTCCTCCTAAGTCCGGTAAGCCTGTGATGAATGTTGGTGTTGATGTTAATGATCTTTCTCTTTTCAGTAACCACCTGTATACTGGAACTGTCTCTGCCAACGGTTCAAATCCGGAGGGACGTTTCAAATTGAAGATCTTGAGGGACACAGCGGCTCTACAATCGATCATCTTGAAGTCGGCTGTGCCCAACATAGTCTACACCGGGGAAACAGTCTTCATCACTGACCTCACTGCTACCACTCCATACCCTCTCGCCAGAGTCCACCTGGATTGTCCCTACGTGAACGGGGAAGTCCAAGTCGCCGTCAGGGAAAAGCCTTTTCCCATGCCTGGAGTGCAACTTCTCCTAGGCAACGACTTGGCAGAAGACCTGCAACCGACCAACCTGATCGTCATGGACAAACCCCAGGTGTGTAACTCTGTGCCAATAAATCCTATTCTCGAGTATGTTCCAGCAGAGGTTCAAGAGAGTGATGAAGTTTCTCCTCCGGTTCTCGTGACCACCCGTGCACAAGCCGCACGTCCACAGCCAGCTGACTCTACTGCTACCGCTGTCCCTCAAGACCCTCAGAAACTACCCCCGCATCTGACCAAGTTGGAGTTCCGTAAGTTGCAGAGGGAAGATCTTACTTTAACACCATTGTTTTTCCAGGCTGAGACTCAACCCGACAGTATTCCTGGGTTCTTCCTAGAGAACGACTTGCTCTACCGCAGATATAGACCCAGTAAACTGAAGGAGGAGGACGATTGGGCCAACATCGAACAACTTGTGATTCCCACCAGCCTGCGGCCCACTATTCTACACCTGGCCCACGGAGCATTCTCCCACTACGGCTTCAACAAGACTTACCATGGGATTCGTCAAGACTACTACTGGCCAGGTATGGTAAATAACGTCAAACAGTACGTAAAACAGTGTCATACATGTCAGATGGCAGGCAAACCGAACGTCTCCATTCCCAGAGCACCACTGATTCCCATACAGGTGCCTGCGGAACCTTTCCACAGACTCATAATAGACTGTGTTGGTCCTTTACCTCGGACCAGTTCAGGTAACGCCTACATCCTAACCATCCTGTGTCCTACCACCAGATTTCCCATAGCAGTTCCAGTGAAGAACATCACGGCTGCTACGGTTATCAAACATCTATTGAAGATCTTCACTCAATACGGATTTCCCAGGGAGATTCAAAGTGACTGTGGCACCAACTTCACCAGTGATCTCTTCAAAAGGACACTGGAGGAGTTCAACATCAAACAGGTATTGTCCAGCCCCTATCATCCTGCTTCACAGGGTTCTCTTGAACGTAGTCATCAGACCATCAAAGCACTCTTGAAAAAGTTTTGTAGTGAAACCTCAAAGGATTGGGATAAGCAGATTGACCTAATAATGTGTATTTTCAGAAGTCTCCCCAATGAGTCCCTAGGAGTATCTCCTTATGAGATGCTCTACGGCCGTAAGTGCCGTACTCCCCTTAAGGCTTTCAAAGACTCTCTCAGAGATGCCACCTTCAGTGAGCATCAGAATGTGCCCCAGTTTCTTCAAAACCTTCAACACATTCTAGAGAGAGTCCACCGCTTTGCCCATGATAATCTATTGAAAGCCCAGGTGAGAATGAAGACTCATTACGACCAGACCAGCAAAGTAAGAAAATTCAAGCCGGGAGACTTCGTCCTTGCCTATTTCCCTATCCCAGGTTCACCTTTACAAAACAGATTTTCAGGACCCTACTGCGTCAAAGAGTGCAGAAGCAACAACACATACGTCATAGAGACTCCAGATAGGCGGCGGAAGACCCAGCTGTGCCACGTCAACCTCCTGAAGCAATATAATGGTACTCCTCCCACTGTCTTGATTAATTGTTCTACCTTCACAGAACCCTACATCCACAGTGAGACCATCCCGGCTTCTTCTCCCGAAAGCACTGACAAGGAGTCGGCGCTTTCTAATTCCAAAATCCTTAATGATCTTCCCAAATGCTTTCAGGATAATACTCGTGCTCCTATGCCCTCTTCTAATTCCACTCTCACCTCGTCAGATAAGCCCTACATCCTCCATGTCGACGCCAATGGTACCGACGATGGTGGTGTCGTGATGCAGCAACGAGGCGAGAAGAATACACCTGTCAGCGACTACTGCTACAAGGAACGACGGAACAATTGGCAAGGAGCTACTCTTCCTCATCCTGAAGCTTCAGCACTTCACTCCACACCTGAAAAGTGCTCGGTCCACCATCAATACGGACCACACCACCCTACACCTCCTGCAGCACGCCCACTTCTCATCTCAACGTCTTCTACTATGGGCTTGCTAACTGCAGAAATTCAACCTGGAGACACGCTATACCAAGAGTCTGACAACATCTTAGCCCATGATCTCTCCAGAGTTTATGAAGTAGAAGCAACTCCATCTAATACTCCACCACATAACGACGTACTTCTTCCAGAACCGCAGGCTTCGGGGGAGAGTTGTGACGATAATCTCCTTCAAGAGATTGAGCCTGCTCTTCCCTCCATAATTACGTCTTCACAATTATATAAAAAGACTATGGAAGAAATGTCCAACAACGACAACAACACCAGCAAGGCTTGCCAGGGTGAGCAAAACGTATGCAGCCAGCCACCCGTTCGAACTCCAACCACCAAACTACCCGTTGATCGCTACGGCTCCGCTGATTGGTCGCCGGTCTGGCTGCACCTGCCTCGCCCCCCCCCAATACTACCTGATGTCTGGGGTCGCCCCAACATCAGTCCTCAGAATGTTCAGTGCTTTCGTGGCCAGCACTCCTCCCAGCTAGACGTTAGCGTGTACTGAGAGAGGTGGTGGCTTTAAGCCAATATTCCAGCACCTCCCATTTTACTTTGTGTTGCACTTCTTGTTATTTTGCCTTAACGTAACTTTTCATTGTGTCATTTAAGTATTCTTATTATTTTGATTCATTGATTTTATTATAAGAATTTGTTTGTGCATTATTTTCATGCTTTGATTTATTTAACGTAATTAAAATTTCATTGTTAAAGTTTTACTTGTGTTTTGTGTGTCTTCTCCTTACCTTACCACAGACGAAGTTCCAGTTTTTCTATTTTTTTTTTTATAACTATGTGACGAGGCCATACCCCTAGCCTTAAACAGCCGAACACCAACGCGTTACCGTCACAATATATATATATATATATATATATATATATATATATATATATATATATATATATATATATATATATGTCGTACCTAGTAGCCAGAACTCACTTCTCAGCCTACTATTCAAGGCCCGATTTGCCTAATAAGCCAAGTTTTCCTGAAATAATATATTTACTATAATTTTTTTCTTATGAAATGATAAAGCAACCCTTTTCTCTATGTATGAGGTCAATTTTTTTTATTGGAGTTAAAATTAACGTAGATATATGACCGAACCTAACCAACCCTACCTAACCTAACCTAACCTATATTTACAGGTAAGGTTAGGTTAGGTAGCCAAAAAAAGCTAGGTTAGGTTAGGTTAGGTAGGTTAGGTAGACGAAAAAGCATTAATTCATGAAAACTTGGCTTATTAGGCAAATCGGGCCTTGAATAGTAGGCTGAGAAGTGCGTTCTGGCTATTAGGTACGACATATATATATATATATATATATATATATATATATATATATATGTATATATGTATATATGTATATATATATATATATATATATATATATATATATATATATATATATATATATATGTATGTATATATATATATATCAGTAAAAGGTCAGAAACCAGAAATGCCTCATAGGCTGAGGGACACAACTAGCTACATCTCACTCCCATGTAGTCCCCTAATAAGGAGGAGGACTAAGGTAGGAGCACAAGTTAAAGGAATTTAAGCTCACAACCCTAGATAGAACAGAGGGGATATGCTCACTACATACGAGATACTGAACACAATAGACAAAATGAGAGCCTCTTTAAATTGAGTAAAATTGGAAGGTTTAATGCTCAACCCGTTCTCGCAAATTTAATAAGTCAATATTGACTTATTAAATATGTGCATAGGTGACATACTTAACATAATAGATACCCTTAAAAAGATTCATAGAAAACACCGACCTTACCTAACCTTGTTAGTATCTTAAGATAAGCATCTTATTGCTTCGTAATTACAATTATTACCTAACCTATAATAGGTATAGGTTAAGTAATAATTGTAATTACGAAGCAATAAGATGCTTATCTTAAGATACTAACAAGGTTAGGTAAGGTCGGTGTTTTCTATGAATATTTTTAGGGGTATCTATTATGTTTAGTATATCACCTATGCACGTAGTTAATAAGTCAATATTGACTACGAATTTGCGAGAACGGGTTGTTAATGCTATGCGTATTAGTGGCTTTAGGTATTGTATGTACTAGCTCTATCTATAAATCTAACTTTATGTTTGCAAATCATCTATGTATGTACTTTTCCTGAATAAAGAATTTGAATTTTGAATTTTGAATTTTTAAACACTATAGGCATTAAGCCCCGCCCCCTCGCGCGCCAAGCCCCGCCCCCCGCGCATGCGCAGTAGCCGTGGTCCCCAGAGAGTCAGCCATCAGTCGTCAGCCAACCTTCAGACTGGATATTACCTCCTTTACGGCTCAAAACTCTTCGCTGGGTTTTTCTCGCACATTTTCTAACCGAGATTTATTAGTTCTTTTGATGTTTTTCAGTCTCAAACGTGTGAGAATTATTGTGTTGTTTGTTTATATGTGTATGTCGTGTAGGATTGCTAGAGGCTATTTGCTTCTAAAAATATTTTAATTTTGTTTTTTTTCATGATAGATGTAAGATGGTGTGTGTGTGTGTGTGTGTGTGTGTGTGTGTGTGTGTGTGTGTGTGTGTGTGTGTGTGTGTGTGTGTGTGTGTGTGTGCTCACCTTAATCCACCTCTTTGTGCCAGCAGGAACGAGCTGTGGATCTTGGACCCCGCCTTTCTACCCACTAGTTTTCAGTTCTCCAGACCTGGCTTTCTTTCATATCTGCTTTTAAACAATGACTAGAGATCGCTTCCCCAACCTGCCCCCTAAAGTCATTTCAATTTCCTTTTATTTTTACGTTAAGACTAAACTTTATAACATCTCTATGGCTCATCTGTTCCTTAACCCTCATGACCTTCTGTTCCATTAGTATTCACATCGAACATTTCTCTTTTCCAGTATGTTATTCCTCCTTTGTATTACATATGTCTCTATCATGTCTCCTCTCTCCTCTTTCCTAGCAAGATTAGGTCTAGTTCTTTGAGTCTTTCTTCATATCCAATCCCACGTAATTTTGAGACGAGCCTAGTTGCAAACTAAGCTCTGTAACTTTGTTCTTGTGTGTGTTTGGAGTTCAAGGATGGGGCTGCATACTCTAGAACTCGTCTCACGAAGGTGAACTGAAATCTAAGACCCCTTCTTTATTTTTTATCTTTACTCTTGAATAAATGTTCTGATTTTTGTCAGTGTGAAGTATGCTGCTGATATTCAATTTATATATGCCACCAGAGATAGACTTGGCGATATATCTACTCCTAGTGGATATCAATCCACTAAGTCAATCAGTATTGAGTATATCAATCAATTGTCTTGTTAATTGTCTTGTTACTTGTTCTCTAGTAATTACCAGGTAGTATGTTTGAGCAAGTACTCACCTAGTTGTGCTTGCGGCGGTTGAGCTCTGGCTCCTTCGTCCCGCCTCTCAGCTGTCAATCAACTGGTACTTACCTAATTTACCTAATTGTGCTTGCGGGGGTTGAGCTTTGGCTCTTTGGTCCCGCCTCTCTCAACGGTGTACAGGTTCCTGAGCCTACTGGGCTCTATCATATCTACACTTGAAACTGTGTATAGTCAGCCTCCACCACATCACTGCCTAATGTATTCCATCCGTTAACTACTCTGACGCAGAATAAATCTTTCTAATGCCTCTGTGGCTCATTTGTATACTAAGTTTCCACCTGTGTCCCCTTGTCCGCCTTCCACAAATGCTAAATAGTCTGTCTTTATCTACCCTGTCAATTCTTCTGAGTTTTGTAGGTAGTGATCATGTCTCCCCTAACTTTTCCAGGACGTGAGGTCCGAGAAAGTGCAGTCGCCCTTCTCTTTCTTTATATGTATATTATATATATATGTAAATTAATGAAAAAAACACTTAGCTCTAAGCACGTTGCAAATCACCTCAAGTCTAATTAAGCGAAGTGGGAGGCGGGGAGGACGCGACCGTCTTGGCCCCAGATCATGTGGTCCATATACCCGGGGCCTGCAAGGTCCGCCTCACACGCCAATGTTGAAATCAATTTGGTCAACATGTTTCAACACGGAGCGATATAAACATCTCTATATGTCACAGCATTCGTGTAGGGGGGTGTCCTCCCACGGTGGGGGGGGGGTGTCCTCCCACGGTGGGGGGAGGTGTCCTCCCACGGTGGAGAAGAGGGGGGGGTGTCCTCCCACAGTGGGGGGGAGGGGGGGGTGTCCTCCCACAGTGGGGGAGAGAGGGGGTGTCCTCCCACGTTGGAGGGGAGGGGGGGTGTCCTCCCACAGTGGGGGAGAGAGGGGGTGTCCTCCCACGTTGGAGGGGAGGGGGGGGGTGTCCTCCCACGGTGGAGAAGAGGGGGGGGGTGTCCTCCCACGTTGGGGGGAGGGGGGGGTGTCTTCCCACAGTGGAGGAGAGAGGGGGTGTCCTCCCACGTTGGGGGGAGGGGGGGTGTCTTCCCACAGTGGAGGAGAGAGGGGGTGTCCTCCCACGGTGGAGGGGAGGGGGGGGTGTCCTCCCACAGTGGAGGAGAGAGGGGGTGTCCTCCCACGTTGGGGGGAGGGGGGAGGAGAGAGGGGGGTGTCCTCCCACGGTGAGGGTGGGGGGGGCGTATTGCAATATTTCCTGCAACAATGGAGGAAAACGTTTGCATTTTCCAACGGTTCTGAATCTTAGCGTCTCGCGATACGTTAATGTTTGTCCCTGTCTTGTTGATTTTATCAACAAGAGGTTACCTTAAGATGATATCGGGGCTTAGCGTCCTCGCGGCCCGGTCCTCAACCAGGCCTCCTCCTTGTTACACATCCCCAGGAAGCAGCCCGTAGCAGCTGTCTAACTCCCAGGTACCTATTTACTGCTAGGTGAACAGGTGCATCAGGATGAAAGAAACTTTGCCCCTCCTTTGTTTCCGCCTTCACCAGGGATCGAACCCGGAACCTAAGGACTACTAGTCCCGAGCGCTGTCCACTCAGCCGTCACTTATGATTTAGAAAATATATAATATATTTACTTAGAAACAATACTTTTTTATTATTAATATATTTACGAAAATAAAAGTTTATCAATTATACTTAAGCAAAGGTAAATGTTTGAGGAAGGGAAGGGGTCAGGATAAGGATATGGGATGGGACGGGGGGAAAGGAATGGTGGCCCAGCCACTTGGTGGACGGTCGGGGGATTGAACGCCGACCTGCATGACGCGAGACCGTCGCTCTACCGTCCAGGCCAAGTGGTCTAAAGAGTGCGAGCAAAGATTGTCTCATTTACTTTCTCTACCTAATTGTTATTGTAGCGGAGACCAGGTTCGTTAACCCGTATTCACCTGCAGAATGTCTCGTTAAATTTGGCCGTTCAATCAGGTCTCTCGTTAAACGAGATACAAGTTGGCCGTATTAACAACTCTCTCGTTAAAACGAGGCATGAACAAAGGTTGACTTAACGACACATAGGAAGAGCAAAGAGAGAGAGAGAGAGAGAGAGAGTAGTTTGCGTATTTAAATAAGCCGTGAATCACTCTGGTTCTTATTTTGGGGGCAGGGAGGCGCCACTGATCGCGTCGTTAAGATCATTAACGGATAAAAAAAACAAGGTGGTAAATATTTCCCGCCTCATCACATTCCTATTTTCAATCTATTTCTGAAATAATGACCTCCGGCGTTCAAAATTATATACCCATATACTCATGCCGTTGTGTTTTCCCCAAATTTTGAACTTTCGGAACAAACACCATCGGTAGAACAATAAATAACAAAGCAAAATCTTTAAATAAGACGCGGTAAATAAGTCACGAGTCTAAATATGGTCTAAAACCTGAGAAAATTATGCACCCTAATACGTCATTAACGCTATTTAAAACGAGCCTAATCTAACCTAACCTAACTCAACCTATCCTAACCTATCTTATCCTAACCTGACCGAACCTAACCTAACGAAAACACCTGATAAATATGTAGTTTTAAGCAATAAATATATGTTATGCACAAGGGACATGACGTAACAATGACGTCATAGTCTCCGTACCGACGCAGGTTTTAGACGCCACTGGTGGAAAGGCAAAAACTATTTTGAGCGGGAAATTCAAATGGAGAAGGCGGGGGGCGCTACCCAACGGCCAAAGTAAATAAACACCAGAAATTTTAGTGACGTCTGCCCCTCTGCGGATGTCAATGGTGAATTATTTGGCCTCTCCCACGATTAATCGATTTGTGAACGCTACAGATGTGAGTCTTACTCATATGTGAGTCTTACTCATGTGTGAGGGAGATAAATATTAGTAAATATGAGATGGTTGTCGGGTGAGGCAGAAATGGGCGAATGAAAGAATATATTAAAATGCTTATATGGCCGTAGATTTAAGCTTTAAATACCACATTTACTGGACGTTTGTCAATTATTTTGATTTACAGAGTTGACTTTCGTGCTAATATTTATAACACTTAAAGTTTCAAGCATGAATATTTGACTTTAAATAAACAAAAAATTAATCACTAAGATTACATGCTCGTGAGCTTATATACTCATCACCTGAACATTTGAAATGATACTAATGAGTAATTATGCTAATTCTAAATGAGTTGGGGGATACTGTTGACATAAGTGGGACGGGTTAGTCATAAAGAAGGGTAAGGCTCCGTTATGAAGCCGCCAGATGTGTCCAAGATTAACGGAGCTCATCTGCCTCTTATGAGGCTCACCTGAGAGAGCCTAGCCTCACCTGAGAGAGCCTAGCCTCACCTGAGAGAGCCTAGCCTCACCTGAGAGAGCCTAGCCTCACCTGAGAGAGAGCCTAGCCTCACCTGAGAGAGAGCCTAGTCTCACCTGAGAGAGCCTAGCCTCACCTGAGAGAGCCTAGCCTCACCTGAGAGAGCCTAGCCTCACCTGAGAGAGTCTAGCCTCACCTGAGAGAGTCTAGCCTCACCTGAGAGAGTCTAGCTTCACCTGAGAGGGCCTAGCCTCACCTGAGAGAGCCTAGCCTCACCTGAGAGAGAGCCTAGCCTCACCTGAGAGAGCCTAGCCTCCCCTGAGAGCCTAGCCTCACCTGAGAGAGCCTAGCCTCACCTGAGAGAGCCTAGAGTCTAGCCTCACCTGAGAGAGCCTAGCCTCACCTGAGAGAGCTTAGCCTCACCTGAGAGAGCCTAGCCTCACCTGAGAGAGCCTAGCCTCACCTGAGAGAGCCTAGCCTCACCTGAGAGAGCCTAGCCTCACCTGAGAGAGTCTAGCCTCACCTGAGAGAGTCTAGCCTCACCTGAGAGTCTAGCTTCACCTGAGAGAGCCTAGCCTCACCTGAGAGCCTAGCCTCACCTGAGAGAGGACCTAGCCTCACCTGAGAGGGCCTAGCCTCACCTGAGAGGGCCTAGCCTCACCTGAGAGCCTAGCCTCACCTGAGAGAGCCTAGCCTCACCTGAGAGAGCCTAGCCTCACCTGAGAGAGCCTAGCCTCACCTGAGAGAGCCTAGCCTCACCTGAGAGAGCCTAGCCTCACCTGAGAGAGCCTAGCCTCACCTGAGAGAGCCTAGCCTCACCTGAGAGAGCCTAGCCTCACCTGAGAGAGCCTAGCCTCACCTGAGAGAGCCTAGCCTCACCTGAGAGAGCCTAGAGTCTAGCCTCACCTGAGAGAGCCTAGCCTCACCTGAGAGAGCTTAGCCTCACCTGAGAGAGTCTAGCCTCACCTGAGAGAGTCTAGCCTCACCTGAGAGAGTCTAGCTTCACCTGAGAGAGCCTAGCCTCACCTGAGAGCCTAGCCTCACATGAGAGAGGACCTAGCCTCACCTGAGAGGGCCTAGCCTCACCTGAGAGCCTAGCCTCACCTGAGAGAGCCTAGCCTCACCTGAGAGAACCTAGCCTCACCTGAGAGAGCCTAGCCTCACCTGAGAGAGCCTAGCCTCACCTGAGAGAGCCTAGCCTCACCTGAGAGCCTAGCATCACCTGAGAGAGAGCCTAGCATCACCTGAGAGAGAGCCTAGTCTCACCTGAGAGAGCCTAGCCTCACCTGAGTGGACCTAGCCTCATCTGAGAGAGCCTAGCCTCACCTGAGAGGGCCTAGCCTCACCTGAGAGAGCCTAGCCTCACCTGAGAGAGCCTAGCCTCACCTGAGAGGGGTCTAGCCTCACCTGAGAGGGCCTAGCCTCACCTGAGAGAGCCTAGCCTCACCTGAGAGAGTCTAGCCTCACCTGAGAGAGCCTAGCCTCACCTGAGAGAGCCTAGCCTCACCTGAGAGAGCCTAGCCTCACCTGAGAGAGCCTAGCCTCACCTGAGAGAGAGCCTAGCCTCACCTGAGAGAGAGCCTAGCCTCACCTGAGAGAGGATCTAGCCTCACCTGAGAGAGCCTAGCCTCACCTGAGAGAGCCTAGCTTCACCTGAGAGCCTAGCCTCACCTGAGAGAGTTTACCCTCACCTGAGAGAGCCTAGCCTCACCTGAGAGAGCCTAGCCTCAAATGAGAGAGCCTAGCCTCACCTGAGAGAGCCTAGCCTCACCTGAGAGAGAGCCTAGTCTCACCTGAGAGAGGATCTAGCCTCACCTGAGAGAGCCTAGCCTCACCTGAGAGAGCCTAGCTTCACCTGAGAGCCTAGCCTCACCTGAGAGAGCCTAGCCTCACCTGAGAGAGCCTAGCCTCACCTGAGAAAGAGCCTAGCCTCACCTGAGAGAGGATCTAGCCTCACCTGAGAGAGTCTAGCCTCACCTGAGAGAGCCTAGCTTCACCTGAGAGCCTAGCATCACCTGAGAGAGTTTACCCTCACCTGAGAGAGCCTAGCCTCACCTGAGAGAGCCTAGCCTCACCTGAGAGAGCCTAGCCTCACCTGAGAGAGCCTAGCCTCACCTGAGAGGGGTCTAGCCTCACCTGAGAGGGCCTAGCCTCACCTGAGAGAGCCTAGCCTCACCTGAGAGAGTCTAGCCTCACCTGAGAGAGCCTAGCCTCACCTGAGAGAGCCTAGCCTCACCTGAGAGAGCCTAGCCTCACCTGAGAGAGCCTAGCCTCACCTGAGAGAGGATCTAGCCTCACCTGAGAGAGCCTAGCCTCACCTGAGAGAGCCTAGCTTCACCTGAGAGCCTAGCCTCACCTGAGAGAGTTTACCCTCACCTGAGAGAGCCTAGCCTCACCTGAGAGAGCCTAGCCTCACCTGAGAGAGCCTAGCCTCACCTGAGAGAGCCTAGCCTCACCTGAGAGCCTAGCCTCACCTGAGAAAGAGCCTAGCCTCACCTGAGAGAGGATCTAGCCTCACCTGAGAGAGTCTAGCCTCACCTGAGAGAGCCTAGCTTCACCTGAGAGCCTAGCCTCACCTGAGAGAGTTTACCCTCACATGAGAGAGCCTAGCCTCACCTGAGAGAGAGCCTAGCCTCACCTGAGAGAGCCTAGCCTCACCTGAGAGAGCCTAGCCTCACCTGAGAGAGCCTAGCCTCACCTGAGAGCCTACCCTCGCGCGGGCCACCGCTGCGCGCATGCGTACAGGAAGTCATTACAGAGAAGAATGTTCTGGATGATGACATATATATATCCAGCGGTTCAATATAACTGTCATCGGGTAATTTAAAAGTTTAAATCCTTAGGCCTTAGGCTCCCTGTGTCGTGACGTCATAGGCACTTTCCTAGAGACCTGACGCGCGCGTTCTGTCCATCAGCGCGCGCGCGCACATGTGGCTTTCCTGAGGTGCCAGATGTATGCTATATTTACCTGAATTTACCTGAGGGGACAGGACGCAAGAGGAGGCATGCAAGATCCTAGAATATCTTGCAATAGCGTGCAAGATCCTCTGTATCAAGTCTTTTTAAGGAGGGTTAAAAGGCCATTTAGTCCTATGAGGTAGAACGGCCTATTGACATAGCTCGAGTGCATGGGGGGAGTTGTGTAAAACCCTGGTTTGTGTCTCGGAGAGGCTGCAGGTAAGTTCAGTAGAACTTCTGGTTTCAACTCTTTTGACCATGTCGTAGCTCAGTCGATTAAGGCAGCGTCTGGGATGATCTCTGACGTAGGTTCGAATCCTCGTCACGGCCCTTGTGGATTTGTTTAGGCTACATACTCCTCCCGTGCTAGGCTACAGGCCGTGCTAGGCTACAAGCCGTGCTAGGCC
The DNA here is from genome assembly GCF_040958095.1 of Procambarus clarkii. Taxonomy (NCBI): domain Eukaryota; kingdom Metazoa; phylum Arthropoda; class Malacostraca; order Decapoda; family Cambaridae; genus Procambarus; species Procambarus clarkii. Next base: position 16,962,193 of record NC_091175.1, read on the forward strand.
ACAAGCCGTGCTAGGCTACAAGCCGTGCTAGGTTACAGGCCGTGCTAGGCTACAAGCCGTGCTAGGCTACAAGCCGTGCTAGGTTACAGGCCGTGCTAGACTACAAGCCGTGCTAGGCTACAAACCGTGCTAGGTTACAGGCCGTGCTAGGCTACAAGCCGTGCTAGGCTACAAACCGTGCTAGGTTACAGGCCGTGCTAGGCTACAAGCCGTGCTAGGCTACAAACCGTGCTAGGCACAATGGCTAGGAGCCAGCCTCTTCCCCCTGTCCAATAGTTGCTGAGATGAGGGATTTAGTGGGTCTTGGGGGGGGGGGCTCAGGCCACCCCCTCTGCTCTTGGGGGGTCCCCCCCCCCCTAGAGGTCAGCCTGCGGTTGCCCGCTGCTGCCCTCCTGCGGCTCAACGGTAATTCTGGGGCTTTGGCGGCACGAGCCGCGGCTACCTGCGGCAGGCCCGGGTCTGGTTTCAGTTAGCGGCAGCCGCTACGTGCTACAGTTAGCGGCGCCCGCTAGGTGCTACAGTTAGCGGAACCCGCTAGGTGCTACAGTTTGCGGAACCCGCTAGGTGCTTCAGTTAGCCGCGCCTGCTAGCCCAGGAGACATGAGGAATACATGAGAAATACACGAAGCAGCCACTCAGCCGTTGCTAGACACTATTTAATCGACTATTCTAACAATCCTATGGTAGTTATCTTTGGCTGTTTAACACAGACTTGAGCATATCTCAATCCAGAAGGTCGGAAATCATTCAATACGGGACATTCAACAATAGAAAGTTGAAGGGAAGGCATGGTTTCTCTTTCACAAAGTTGACACGCGGTGTATCCGACACAAAACATTTCGTCTCAAGCTGCCCAACACGTTCGTATCCCTGACCAGTTGGCTACGACGTGGACTAAAAGTTTCACAACCTTTCCGGTGGCAAAAATGAAAAAAATTATGCATTTTAACAGCCATTAACGACCCCCTCTCCAATCAACACCGCCCCCCCCCCCATCCAGAACCCCCTGTTTCATAGCCCACCCAATCTCCTAATCCTTCCCCCTACTCCCCAATCCACACTACCCCACCCCCTCTCTCCCTCCAATCCCCACCACACCACCACCCCACGTGAATGAGGAGGGGGGGGGGGATTGGAGGGATGAATGTATTCATCAGTGATGAGTACGCAGTTAGATTCACCGGAGTGACAGGCATCCTGTTATGAACTCACTTGAGTGATGGGTAAGGTACGCATAAGACTTATGTCTTATCTATATAAGTCATAGGACTTATCTCTGAGTAAGACATAGGACTCACCTAAGTGATAAACAATGTATATAGGACTCACCTGAGTGATAAACCAGATATATAGGACTCACCTGAGCGATAAAGAAGGTATATAGGACTCACCTCAGTGATAAAGGTATATAGGACTCACTTGAGTGATAAACACTGTATATAGGACTCACCTCAGAGATAAGCAAGATATCAGTCCCTCAAGTATTGGCTACTCACGTATCTGGAAGAAAATTGAAAAAATAATTTAGTTTTGCATTCATTGAATTAGGAAGCATTTTTCAGGGAGAGAACTTGATGTTGCGGTGTATAGGTGTTCTTTATGTATTATCTGTTCCATTAGACCCCTCCTATGCCCCCTCCCTTTGCCCCCTCCCTTTTCCCCCCCTCCCTTTGCCCCCTCACTTTTCCTTCTCCATTTTCCCATAACCATTTCCTAACATCTTGATGTGATTCCTTTTCATCTACTCCTTGTTGCCTAGCTTAATTGTTTCCTGCTAATTCGCCACCTTCCCCTGCTATCTTCCTCTGCCACCTGCCACCTTTCCCTGCCACCTGCCACCTCCTTCTGCCACCTGCCACCTTCCCCCTGCCACCTGCCACCTTCGCCCTGCCATCTTCCCCTGCCACCTGCCACCTTCCCCCTGCCACCTGCCACCTTCCCCCTGCCATCTTCCCCTGCCACCTGCCACCTGCCACCTTCCCCATGCCACCTGCCACCTTCCCGCTGCCATCTTCCCCTGCCACCTGCCACCTCCCCCTGCCACCTGCCACCTCCCCCTGCCACCTGCCACCTCCCTCTGCCACCTGCCACCTGCCACCTTCACCTCCACCATTTATCTGGTTCTCATAGAGAGTTTTCAGCGGACCATTTGCAGGCGGCGATGCAAGGAACGTCTAGGACTTTGTGGTGTGATGGATGAGTGTGTGTGTGAGTGTGTGTGTGAGTGTGTGTGTGTGTGTGTGTGTGTGTGTGTGTGTGTGTGTGTGTGTGTGTGTGTGTGTGTGTGTGTGTGTGTGTGTGTGTACTCACCTAGTTGTGTTTGCGGGGGTTGAGCTCTGGCTCTTTGGTCCCGCCTCTCAACCGTCAATCAACAGGTGTACAGATTCCTGAGCCTATTGGGCTCTATCATATCTACACTTGAAACTGTGTATGGAGCCAGCCTCCACCACATCACCCCCTAATGCATTCCATTTGTCAACCACTCTGGCACTAAAAAAGTTCTTTCTAATATCTCTGTGGCTCATTTGGGCACTCAGTTTCCACCTGTGTCCCCTTGTGCGTGTTCTCCTTGTGTTAAATAGACTGTCTTTATCTACCCTATCAATTCCCTTCAGAATCTTGAATGTGGTGATCATGTCCCCCCTAACTCTTCTGTCTTCCAGCGAAGTGAGGTTTAATTCCCGTAGTCTCTCCTCGTAGCTCATACCTCTCAGCTCGGGTACTAGACTGGTGGCAAACCTTTGAACCTTTTCCAGTTTAGTCTTATCCTTGACTAGATATGGACTCCATGCTGGGGCTGCATACTCCAAGATTGGCCTGACATATGTGGTATACAAAGTTCTGAATGATTCTTTACACAAGTTTCTGAATGCCGTTCGTATGTTGGCCAGCCTGGCATATGCCGCTGATGTTATCCGCTTGATATGTGCTGCAGGAGACAGGTCTGGCGTGATATCAACCCCCAAGTCTTTTTCCTTCTCTGACTCCTGAAGAATTTCCTCTCCCAGATGATACCTTGTATCTGGCCTCCTGCTCCCTACACCTATCTTCATTACATTACATTTGGTTGGGTTAAACTCTAACAACCATTTGTTCGACCATTCCTTCAGCTTGTCTAGGTCTTCTTGAAGCCTCAAACAGTCCTCTTCTGTTTTAATCCTTCTCATAATTTTAGCATCGTCCGCAAACATTGAGAGAAATGAATCGATACCCTCCGGGAGATCATTTACATATATCAGAAACAAGATAGGACCGAGTACAGAGCCCTGTGGGACTCCACTGGTGACTTCACGCCAATCGTGTGTGTGTGTGTGTGTGTGTGTGTGTGTGTGTGTGTGTGTGTGTGTGTGTGTGTGTGTGTGTGTGTGTGTGTGTGTGTGTGTGTGTAAGAGTGTGTGTGTGTACTCACCTATTTGTGCTTGCGGGGGTTGAGCTTTGACTCTTTGGCCCCGCCTATGTGTGTGTGTGTGTGTGTGTGTGTGTGTGTGTGTGTGTGTGTGTGTGTGTGTGTGTGTGTGTGTGTGTGTGTGTGTGTGTGTGTGTAAGAGTGTGTGTGTGTACTCACCTATTTGTGCTTGCGGGGGTTGAGCTTTGGCTCTTTGGCCCCGCCTATGTGTGTGTGTGTGTGTGTGTGTGTGTGTGTGTGTGTGTGTGTGTGTGTGTGTGTGTGTGTGTGTGTGTGTGTGTGTGTGTGTGAGGGTTGGGGAGGAGGGGTGAGGGTATGTTTGGGGGAGGGGGGATGTAGTGATGGTGGCCCCGGGCTCCTATAGAGTCCCCCTACGTCAAGAAACTGTCATACACAGTTTCAAGTGTAGATATGATAAGAGCCCAATAGGCTCAGGAACCTGTACACCAGTTGATTGACAATCGAGAGGCGGGACCAGAGAGCCAGAGCTCAACCCTCGCAAGTATCCCTCTATCACTAATATAGCCCTAGATGTCATACCCGGCGGTAACCGGGTCTCCATCTCTCCTCGCTCTCTCTCTCCATTCGTTATCTCTCTTCCTATATCTCCCTCCCTCCCCGCCTCTCCCTCCCTCCCCCCCCCCTCTCCCTCCCTCCCCGCCTCTCCCTCCCTCCCCCCCCTCTCCCTCCCTCCCCGCCTCTCCCTCCCTCCCCCCCCTCTCCCTCCCTCCCAGCCTCTCCCTCCCTCCCCCCCCTCTCCCTCCCTCCCAGCCTCTCCCTCCCTCCCCCCCCCTCTCCCTCCCTCCCAGCCTCTCCCTCCCTCCCCCCCCCCTCTCCCTCTCACGCAACATATGCAACACACACACACACAACAACACACAGCTAGGCCATGACAGATGAGACATCTGTTGAGAAACTCCATGGAAAACGAAACGCCCCATTTCAGACTACATAGGAATCGTTGGCAGTCGCAATAGGAGCCGATCCTATAAAAGGGGAGCAAAGTTTGGGTGGAATTTGGTTGGGGGAGAATGAGAACCTTAAACCAAAACCTATAATATATCACCACCACGCCGCCACTTCCCCATATACAAGATATAGTCCTTCCCATACCTTCAAAGATAAACTTTTTTGCGTGAGTTGAGTGCAATAGATTTTATTTGCCTTTGATATCTCCCCCCGGGAACCCTGACTAGTCATAGCAAAGCCTTCTCCTCGGATTGTCGTTTGTGTGTACTCACCTAGTTGTGCTTGCAGGGGTTGAGCTCTGGCTCTTTGGTCCCGCCTCTCAACTGTCAATCAATTGGTGTACAGATTCCTGCGCCTACTGGGCTCTATCATATCTACATTTGAAACTGTGTATGGAGTCAGCCTCCACCACATCACTGCCTAATGCATTCCATCCGTTAACTACTCTGACACTGAAAAAGTTCTTTCTAACGTCTCTGTGGCTCATGTGGGTACTTAGTTTCCACCTGTATCCCCTTGTTCGTGTACCAGCAGTGTTGAATGTCCTTGCCACCCTGTCCACCCTATCAATTCCCCGGGGAATTTTGTATGTGGTGATCATGTCTCCCATAGCTCTTCTGTCTTCCAGCGACGTGAGGTGCAGTTCACGTATTCTGTCCTCATAATTCATGCCTCTTAGTTCTAGAACTAATCTAATGGCACTCTTCTGAAGTTTTTCCTGGTTTGCCTTGTGCTTGACAAGGTACGGGCTCCATGTTGGGGCCGCATACTCCAGGATTGGTCTTACATATGTGGTATACAAGGTTCTGAAGGATTAATTACAGAGGTTTCTGAAAGCCGTTCTGATAACCAGGTTTAAGGGAGCTGGACCTCCCAACCCAGGAGGAAAGAAAATAAACACAGAGTGGACATGATCACGCAATACAAGATACCGAGGGGGAATAGATAAGGTGGAAAGGGCACAACAAGACCAGAAGGCTTGGGGGGGGGGGGGGAATAAAGAGGTATATAGACATCAATTCAATATAGTTATTAATAGGCAAATACTCCTAGAACAAAAAAATTCACAGTTACCACAACCACCACAATTTGCACCACCACTACCACCACCACCTCACCAGAGTCTCACCTGCATGGTAATGGGGTGAGAACAGCTTGGGCAACCTCATCCCTCTTGTTTCTCTTTACACCTCAATAAACTTATTTCAATTTCAATTTGCTGTATGGAAATTCTTCCTTCCTCCATGCACCAGCCGTCCAGGCACTTGGGGTGGACGGTAGAGCGATGGTAGAGCGTCGTGCAGGTCGGCGTTCAATCCCCCGACCGGCCACCAAGTTGCTCCATTCCTTCCCAGTGATATATAGTCGTAGTGACTTGACGCTTTCTCCTCATAACTCCTTCCCTTTCCTCCAAATACCCTGAGGATTGGATATCCAACTCCCTAATCCCAGTCCTCATAAGATTATATCACCCATTCCCTAATCCCTTTCCCCATAAGATTGGATTTCACACTATATCATGAGGATTGAATCTCCAACTCCCTAATCTTTATCTCAATAACATTAGATCTCCCACAGGCTAATCCCAATCCGATAAAACGGAAACTCCCACTTGCTCTAACAGAGGATTAAATCTCCCACTCCCTAATCCATATCCCCCAAAGGATTGCACATCCCTATACAAAGAAGACTGAATCTTTCACTGCCTAATCCCCCCCTCCATAAGATCGAGTCTCCCAATCTCTAATCATAGTCCCCAGAAGATTGGATCTTCCCCGCCTGACAACCTGTCTCAACTCCTCTCAAGGCATAGACAAGATGCATAGCCAAAGACACACCCCTCTTCACCTCTCGGACGTAAGTTCGAATCCTCGTCACGGCCCTTGTGGGATTTGTTCATTTGATGCATCAGGCTATTGTGATTTCTGTGTGTAATGAAGTAAGGGCGAAGAGGTAGAACGGCCTATTGACATAGCTCGAGTGCATGGGGGGAGTTGTGTAAAATCCTGGTTTGTGTCTCGGAGAGGCTGCAGGATCCAAATTCAGTAGAATTTCTGGTTGCAATTCTTTTGACCATGTCGTAGCTCAGTCGATTAAGGCAGCGTCTGGGATTCTCTCGGACGTAGGTTCGAATCCTCGTCACGGTCGTTTCGGTTTTCGCCCCACCCACTGACTGGTGTAATTAACGACCATTTGACTCTAGAAAGAGTAAGAAAAGGCGGCCCGGTCCTCGACCAGGCCTCCTCCTTGTTACACACCCCCAGGAAGCAGCCCGTAGCAGCTGTCTAACTCCCAGGTACCTATTTACTGCTAGGTAAACAGATGCATCAGAGTGAAAGAAAGTCTGCCCATTTGTTCCCGCCTAAGGAAAGAAATACCCAGTATACCCAAAGCATACCCAGAAATATGAGTTTACTGTAGAAATATGTTCAGGACTAAGGTAAACTAGCTGATTTGGCCAATCAGCTACTGAGATGGCCTTAATAACCCTTCAGCTGTTAATAGGCCTTATAGGCTCAACACCAAATCAAAGATATCTATAACATCTAATTCCTGGCAGTAGGTTTAGAACTTTCAAATTCAAAATTCAAATTCAAAATTCAAATTTCAAATTCAAATTTCCTTGGAACCTTCCTGTCCCCCCCCCTGATGACTTGTGGGCCCCTGTCCCCCCCCTGATGACTTGTGGGCCCCTGTCCTCCCCCTGCTGACTTGTGGGGCCCTGTCCTCCCCCTGATGACTTGTGGGCCCCTGTCCTCCCCTGATGACTTGTGGGGCCCTGTCCTCCCCCTGATGACTTGTGGGCCCCTGTTCTCCCCCTGATGACTTGTGGGCCCCTGTCCTCCCCTGATGACTTGTGGGCCCCTGTCCTCCCCCTGATGACTTGTGGGCCCCTGTCCTCCCACTGATGACTTGTGGGCCCCTGTCCTCCCCCTGATGACTTGTGGGCCCCTGTCCTCCCCCTGATGACTTGTGGGGCCCTGTCCCCCCCTGATGACTTGTGGGCCCCTGTCCTCCCCCTGATGACTTGTGGGCCCCTGTCCTCCCCCTGATGACTTGTGGGCCCCTGTCCTCCCCCTGATGACTTGTGGGGCCCTGTCCTCCCCCTGATGACTTGTGGGCCCCTGTCCTCCCCCCCTGATGACTTGTGGGGCCCTGTCATCCCCCCCTGATGACTTGTGGGGCCCTGTCCTCCCCCCCTGATGACTTGTGGGGCCCTGTCCTCCCCCCCTGATGACTTGTGGGGCCCTGTCCTCCCCCCTGATGACTTGTGGGGCCCTGTCCTCCCCCCTGATGACTTGTGGGGCCCTGTCCTCCCCCCCTGATGACTTGTGGGGCCCTGTCCTCCCCCCCTGATGACTTGTGGGGCCCTGTCCTCCCCCCCTGATGACTTGTGGGGCCCTGTCCTCCCCCCCTGATGACTTGTGGGGCCCTGTCCTCCCCCCCTGATGACTTGTGGGCCCCTGTCCTCCCCCTGATGACTTGTGGGCCCCTGTCCTCCCCCTGATGACTTGTGGGCCCCTGTCCTCCCCCTGATGACTTGTGGGGCCCTGTCCTCCCCCTGATGACTTGTGGGGCCCTGTCCTCCCCCTGATGACTTGTGGGGCCCTGTCCTCCCCCTGATGACTTGTGGGCCCCTGTCCTCCCCCTGATGACTTATGGAGCCCTGTCCTCCCCCCCCTGATGACTTATGGAGCCCTGTCCTCCCCCCCCTGATGACTTGTGGGGCCCTGTCCTCCCCCCTGATGACTTGTGGGGCCCTGTCCTCCCCCTGATGACTTGTGGGCCCCTGTCCTCCCCCTGATGACTTGTGGGCCCCTGTCCTCCCCCTGATGACTTGTGGGCCCCTGTCCTCCCCCTGATGACTTGTGGGCCCCTGTCCTCCCCCCCTGATGACTTGTGGGGC
>NC_091175.1:16975474-16985474 GCF_040958095.1 Procambarus clarkii
CATTCTCTCAGTTCAAATCTTTCTCTCAGCTCATATGTTTCTCTCAGCTTAGATCTTACCCCTCAGCCCAGATCATTCTTATATCTCAGATATTCCTCTTAGCTCATACCTTCCTCTCAGCTCTGACGTTCCTCTGATTTCAGATCTTTCTATACTCAGATTTTCATCTCAGCTCACATCGTTACCTCAGCTCAGATCATTACCTCAGCTCACGTCGTTACCTCAGCTCAGATCATTACCTCAGCTCACATCATTACCTCAGCTCAGATCATTACCTCAGCTCACATCGTTACCTTAGCTCAGATCATTACCTCAGCTCACATCATTACCTCAGCTCAGATCATTACCTCAGCTCACATCATTACCTCAGCTCAGATCATTACCTCAGCTCACATCGTTACCTCAGCTCAGATCATTACCTCAGCTCACATCATTACCTCAGCTCAGATCATTACCTCAGCTCACGTCGTTACCTCAGCTCAGATCATTACCTCAGCTCACATCATTACCTCAGCTCAGATCAATACCTCAGCTCACATCGTTACCTCAGCTCACATCGTTACCTCAGCTTTTATCGTTCCTTCATCTCAGATCTTCCTGTCAGTTAAAATTGTTCCCTCAGCCCAGATATTTTCTTCTTGTCAGCTTAAAATTAACAAACTAAACGATTAAATCAGAGAATAATTATCACAGGAAAATAAAATATATTTTGCATAGCCTCAGACACTGGACCGTTGGGTCCGGCCAGCAACTGGATGGGTGACCACAATAGCAAAGCAGAACCCATTACAGCGTTATACTCTGAAGTCCTGCATGTGAAAGACCCCCCTTAAAAAAAAGTTTGGTATAAACAGAATAAATAAAGGCAACTCTCAGAAGAAGGTTAATGTACCTTATAGCAGTCGGCATTTCTTCTCTATTGTGCATGTAAATGTTTAAAAGAGTGCAGCCATGAGAAATGTAGATATATCAGTGCTTTAAGCACCTACATCATCATCTTTTCCGTCTCTCATACTCTCTGTCTCTGTCTCTGTCTCTCTCTCTCTCTCTCTCTCTCTCTCTCTCTCTCTCTCTCTCTCTCTCTCTCTCTCTCTATCTCTCTCTCTCTCTCTCTATCTCTCTCTCTTCCCCCCATCTTCCAGTCACGCACGACGGAAACCATAACCACCAGAGGTGCCAACGGTGCGAGCAGAAGCGTGGCATACTGAAATTCCCCCAATATATCTTCAATATTCTGGCCCTGTTTGCAAAACAAAATGGGGATACATTAGAGTGATGGCCCAGGCTGTTCAACAGTGGCAAGATGGCCTCATTAGCCTGCAACACAATGACCACAACATTCGTGGATCAAATTTCGAAATCGAGAAAAAACTTGTTAAATTTGCATTCAAGAAATAGATATTTGTACAAGGAGGGGGGGGGGGTTATGAGGGGGGAAAGTGCCAAACCATTACGACTATATAGCACTGGGATGGGGTCAGGATAAGGATTTGGGGTGGGACGAGCAGGGGGAAGGAATGGTGCCCAACCACTTGATGGACGGTTGGGGATTGAACGCTGACCTGCATGAAGTGATATATCACCGTAGATTTTCACATGAAATTCTGGGGTGGTTGACAACACTGCAAGGCCCGTGACCTAAGCCAACCACACCCACCCCTTCCACCCCCTTCCACCCCTTTCCCACCAAAAGACCCCCCCCCCCCACCCTCATCCTGGGGGGAGCCCCATATAATGAGTTTTCCCATCGTTATTGTCAATTTTAATGAGTTTACAAATATGAAGCGGCCCTTGACAGGAACTTTTGTGGTTAAGACCAGGAAGGAGGAGGTCTGAGATCACTGGTCTGAGATCACTGGTCTGAGACCACTGGTCTCAGACCACTGGAATACGAAGAAATAGAAATGATAACTATTTAGAATGAGAAATATTTAGATCAACGTCGACATAAAAGTTGGAAAAGTCGGAAATAAATAGTCGGAAAACTCTAAAAATATATATATATATAATAACACTTATACACCACACTATACAACGATGATATACACAATAAAATACTTAGCCTCATACATAATTAAGGCTTACAACAGTCCGAACCTTTGTATACTCAAGCTTCAAAATAATACATTTCCGTTCATACAGAGAGAATTTCACCAATAAAACCTGTCCAAATATAAGAATATTAAGGAGATTTGAAGGAAGAAGAGAAAGGAAAAGAGGAGACGGGTTCAGTGGCCGTGTAGCGAAGAAGAGAAAAGTGGGAAGAGGAGAAAGCAGTATAAGGAGGTAGTAAAAAGGGGAATAAAGGATATAATGAGCAAAACTGACAAATTAAAAGTGAGCGAATGAATATAAGAAGACAAATGAGAAAGAAATCAGGAAGGAACAAGAAGGGATAGAGAGCAAAGGATGGATTTAGGGACAAGACGAAAATACAGAAAGAAAAAGAAGGCTCAAGAAAGGAAAGAACAAGAAAGAAGGAAAGAAGAAGGGAACAAAGAAAGAAGTTTGTCTAACCTGGTAGGCTGAGGGAGGTTGGGCCTCTCTCAGCCTACCAGGCTTTAGATAGGCTACCAGCCTATCTAAAGGCTGGTAGCCTATCTAAAGGCTGGTAGCCTATCTATGGGAATGTCTATGGGAATAGACATTCCCAGCCTATCAAATTTAGAGCCTAAATTTGATAGGCTGTGATGGGGAGGTCTGGTCTGGTAAATTGTGAGTTGGGTCTAGTTTGGTAGATTGTAAGGTGGGTCTGTCCTGGTAGATTATGACGTTGGTCTGGCCTGGTAGATTATGAGGTTGGTCTGGCCTGGTAGATTATGAGGCTGGTCTGGCCTGGTAGACCCATCAGGAGTGGCACCCCTTCTCCCCCTAGGGCACCCCACGACCAAACAAACGGATCCACTCGCTTAAATTCTTACAAAACACACATTCCCAGATCATAAAGTTTGCGCACTTTTCCCTCCTAGATCACAATAACACTAAAAAATAATTAAATTCTACCTCACGAGAGAATCAATACGAATCAGAATTTTCGTAAATCACTAAAAAAAAAAAAAATAAGAATAAAAATGTAAAAGAAACCAAAAAAACAAAACAAAAAAGCCTACTAAAAAAAAGCTAGGCTGAGAGCCTACTGGCAAAATAGGCGGACATTGTTTTCACCCGCTGGGTTCCCGCCTTTTTATGATGTTTTGGCGGGTAATTACGCGTCTCCCGCCAAATTTATCCTGACGTTTTAAGGATTAGGTAGACAGTGGATTTATTACAACGGTACGGAACTTGTGAAACAATAGATTCGTGGATTTATTTGTTGTATATTTTTGTATTTTCAGGAATTGCAACTGTTGACCAAACCACACACTAGAAAGTGAAGGGACGACGACGTTTCGGTCCGTCCTGGACCATTCTCACAATCGACTTGAGAATGGTCCAGGACGGACCGAAATGTCTTCGTCCCTTCACTTTCTAGTGTGTGTGGATTGGTCAACATATTTCAGCCCCGTTATTGTGACACCTCGTCTACAATTGCAACTGTATTTTGTACTTTTAATATCAACACTATATGTCATAGTTTCTTTTGCAACGAAACATATGATTTCCTGTAATATTAATTTGGACGATGATAAGCATTTATTTAAATGTTTATTAAGTAATAGAAGAGTGTTTGCAATATTGATCTAACAAATGTTGTATAGATTGTCTTGAAGGAGTCCTGATTCACGTTTCTAAACGATGTTCTTATATTTCTCAGCGTTACATATGCTGCTAGTGCTATCCTGTTTACGTGTGCCACCGGTGTGATTGTGGGAATTATATCCACTCCCCAAATCATTTCCCCGTCACAGCCCAAATCCTAATCCTGATCCCTTCACAGGGCTATATAGTCATAATGGCTTTGCGCTTTCTCCTGACTGTTCCCTTCCCTTCCTAAATCGTTTTCTTTCTTCGTGATTCTTATAGTTTATCTTTCCTTATGGTGTTGATGCCTCCTGGTCCTCTCTCTCTCTCTCTCTCTCCCCCCCTCCCTCCCTCTCTCTCTCTCTCTCTCTCTCTCTCTCTCTCTCTCTCTCTCTCTCTCTCTCTCTCTCTCTCTCTCTCTCTCTCTCTCTCCCCTCCCTCTCTCTCTCTCTCTCTCCCCTCCCTCTCTCTCTCTCTCTCTCTCTCTCTCTCTCTCTCTCTCTCTCTCTCTCTCTCTCTCTCTCTCTCTCTCTCTCTCTCCTCCCTCCCTCTCTCTCTCTCCCTTTCCCATCTTCATTACCTTACACTTGTTGGGACTGAATTCCAGCAGAATTCGTCTGACCATTCCTTGAGCTTGTCAAGGTACTTCTGAAACTTACTGCAGTCATCCTCTGTTTTCACATTCCTCATCAGCTTTGCATCATCTACAAATATTGACATGTATGAGCTCACTCCCTTAAGGAGGTCGTTTACATAAATTACAAACAGCAGTGGTCCCAGGACCAAGCCTCGTGGGACCCCACTTGTTATATTTCTCCAGTTTGAAACCTCCTCTCTCTCTATGACTCATTGTTTTCTCTCCTTTAGGTACTCCGTTACCCAGGTCAGTGTTTTGCCAGTTATCGCAGCTTGCTTTTCCATCTGCTACACCAGTCTTTCACGGGGAAGTGTCGAATGTATTTTGATTATACAGGAAAATACAATCTGTAGAGCCTTCGTTTTATTGATTTATTCCTGTCATAAAAGTCAAACAAGTTTGTCAGGCACAACTTTTCCTTTGTGAGTCCACGTTCACCTTTTGTCTCACAGTTGATGTTCTCAAGATGCTTCATCATTCTCAAGCAGATTACTTTCTCCAGCATCTTGCACACAATGCTTTTCAGTGACACCCGTCTGTAATTTACTGCTCCTTTCCATCTTATTTGTTTTTTAACATTTGGACTAGGTTTGGATTTTCCTTCTGGGAGATTTCTTGTCTGAAGCGTTTTATTAAAAAGTTTAGATAATGGTAACAAAATATTTGTGCAACTTTCTTCAGCTGCCAGTGACGAGATTAGGTTTGGCCCGATTGATTTTGTCATATCTGGTTCCTTTAAGTGTGCTTTTTGTTCCTTTTACCTCTTGTACAGTGACCACACTGTCATCCATTGTTTCTTCTGGCCTTTCATCTTGCAACCTGATTTTGACGCTTGTTCTATTGTAGAGACTTGAAATCTTGTGCCAAGTTCCTTATATACCTCGTTATCCTTTTCTGTGAGAATTCCAGCTTGACTCCTCAATTTCCGTACATGACCTGGCACTGCTGTTTATCTCATCATAAAACAGTCTGGTCCTTAGCTTTCACACCAATGTCATATAGGCGGAGACAGTGAGGGCCTTCAAGAGCCCCAGTCTCCAACACTGCATCTTCGACTTCGACTCCTGTCCTCCAAGGTGTAAAAGGGACTAGTTATATAACAGCGGCATACGCAATGCTTCAGTGAGTATGCTGCCGGCCCAAGCGCCGGCGGACATGTGTACGCGTCTGTGTGTACATGTGCACATTGTTTAAGCAACCTTGACCAGCACCTTGTACACACATTACAGGCATCTCCTGTCCTGGGCGGCCATTGGTGTGCGCCAAGGGCAGAAAAACACACCGCCCGGACCCGAAAAACAGACGAGAGCGCTAAGGATGCCCTGGAAATTGTACTCTGGACAGCACAGACTCTGATAAAACAATGGCCAGAGGCTCGTTAATCCAGCTGCCACGCACTTGTCTATGATTAACACCTTAACACGAGGGGGATTAACACCTTTCAACCTTCAAGTTTATGTTATCTTGCGGGTGCAAGGAAGAGGAGGGGGGGGGGAAACGTTTTAATAACAGTTTTTATATTTAACAAAAGTGTTGTCGTAACTTACACAATGTGGGACCTATGCTCTCTTATGCTTATGGCACTCTACACATATTTCTAATGACTCTTAGATCCGGGGAGCCGGTCGGCCGAGCGGACAGCACGTTGTACTTGTGATCCTGTGGTCCTGGGTTCGATCCCAGGCGCCGGCGAGAAACAATGGGCAGAGTTTCTTTCACCCTATGCCCCTGTTACCTAGCAGTAAAATAGGTACCTTGGTGTTAGTCAGCTGTCACGGGCTGCTTCCTGGGGGGTGGAGGCCTGGTCGAGGACCGGGCCGCGGGGACACTAAAAAGCCCCGAAATCATCTCAAGATAACCTCAAGATAGATGAAGACACTGTCTCAGGTAGTGGGTCAATGTCCTTCACTAACTTCTGCAACTTCGTTCCCCGGCTGTTGCTCCATCCCGAGTCTCCATGGGGGGGGGGCATACCTGTATCCAGGATGGATTATTGCAATTGCGGATTGCAATAAACTCCTTAGGCCTCTTCCTTTTCACCTATAATGAATGAGGTTGTGACTGCATTGTAAAAGTGTACAGACTCACAGACTTGTTCTTTATCTTCCTTTCCTCGACAGCCTTGTCGCACTGATGATGTGTGATGATGTGAGTTGTTGAAGGGTCTTGGGGGATGAATCATTCCGTGTGGTCTCCTTCAGCCTCCTCAGAAGCCAGTACATCATATATGAAGCAGTTTATGAGCTTGGAAACTTCACAACTCAAGGTTAATTATTGTTACAATCACCCTCACAGGGCTTCGGATTTCACAGGGTTATTCAACATATGTAAACAAAGTCGCCATGATTGAGAAAAGATGTACAGGTTTCGTAAGGGGGTTATCTTGAGGTTATCTTGAGATGATTTCGGGGCTTTAGTGTCCCCGCGGCCCGGTCCTCGACCAGGCCTCCACCCCCAGGAAGCAGCCCGTGACAGCTGACTAACACCCAGGTACCTATTTACTGCTAGGTAACAGGGGCATTCAGGGTGAAAGAAACTTTGCCCATTTGTTTCTGGCTCGTGCGGGAATCGAACCCGCGCCACAGAATTACGAGTCCTGCGCGCTATCCACCAGGCTACGAGGCCCCTCTTGTGTAAATGTTTCATGACTCTCCATTCTCACGCACTATCAAATAAATCATAAAATAATTAAAGGTTAAAATTAGTTTTTATATAGTTTACAATTGCAAACACAATATTATGATTTCTTCAGCTGTACTAGGTCATTTAAATTGAGTGTTTGTCGCTAGAGTGGGTGTTTACTGGGCATCTCAAGATGGCGGCCTTTGCTGGTGTTTGATACTTTTAGGTGGCGAAATTCAGAGTGGGTGCTAACTGGCGTTTCAAGATGGCGACGCGCGACGGCGGGCTATTTGCGATCCGTCAGCCGTCGTAATGGAAATAATGACTCCAAACACACGGCAAGAAGAAAAACAAGACTTAGGGCACCACCCAAGACATGAACGAAGCATTCTGAGCAAATAACACCTTGTCTAAACACTTCGCTCTAGATCCACTGACTGAAAGAAGAATCGAATCTCACGCATCTGTGTAACGTCATTTGGGTTTAGGCCATTGATCTCTCTTAAAAATGGCTCCGGATTAATATGCTTCCGGTGGTGAAGAACGATAAATGGGGCAATAGGCGTCTAAGAAACGAAGCAGCGAAAGGGAATGACACTTGGTTTATGAGGAAGACAAAACTGAGTGAGAGAGAGAGAGAGGAGGCAGAGGAAGCGCATTTAAGTGTGTTATGAACCACCTGGTGTAGGTGCCCCCTGTACTACCCCCCCCCCCCCGCATGCCCCATACCCACTGTCACTACTCATACCCAACACCTCTACCCTACCCCCCATCCCCCCCCCCCCTCCCTCACCCCCCCACCCGTCCACGTCTCCCTCGATAATCCCCCTCACATAAAAGCCTTCTCAATCCTCCCCCAACAAAAGCACACTCATCAATTTTCCCAATTTCAAGACCAATTAACACCTAACAACCGGGTGAAACGAGCCTACAATTCTAGGCCTAGTTACCGCCCGACGGATCTATATAACGAGGCCATCCTACAATGCATTAGTACATCCGGTTATGAAGACACAAAAAAAACATAAAAAACAATTAAAGATTGATATGATTAGGATCACCAATTAAACTCACATTGAAAGGTGCCATTATTGAATGTGATTTGAGCCAACCCTCACTCACTCCCTCTTTTTAACCGGAGACAAGTCTGCCCTCGTTGCACTTACCCGGGGTCTGCTCGAGCTATATACCTCGCTATAAGGGACGCTGGTATATGGACCTCCCTCGATCTAATTACATTTTTACTCTTTGATGTTATTTAAATCTGACGGAGCCCATATGTACAATTGGCACACTGGTGATATCAAGGTGGAGGCAATAGTCTATACATAGGTCAAGAGGCGCTGGGGACCCACCTATTTACTCTGCTCTGTCCTGTGTATACTCGGGCCTCTATTGGAGAGAAAGGTAATCTGATGTATTCGAGGCGAGGCACAAAGGGAGTGTATATTTTCTCTGTATACAAGCAGTTTTAGGAAATAATACACGGTAAGTATTGCGTAGGTGTGAGGGTCATCAGGGCCTGTCACCGTGGTGGAGTTAGTGTTACCTTGAGGAAGAAAAGGGGCACTTTCCTTGTCTTAAGAAAGAAAAGGGGCACTTTCCTTGCCTTAAGAAAGAAAAGGGGCACTTTCCTTGCCTTAAGAAAGAAAAGGGGCACTTTCCTTGTCTTAAGAAAGAAAAGGGGCACTTTCCTTATCTTAAGAAAGAATAGGGGCACTTTTCTTATCTTTAGAAAGAAAGGGGGCACTTTCCTTACCTTGAGAAAGAAAGGGGGCACTTTCCTTACCTTGAGAAAGAAAGGGGGCACTTTCCTTACCTTGAGAAAGAAAGGGGGCACTTTCCTTACCTTGAGAAAGAAAGGGGGCACTTTCCTTACCTTGAGAAAGAAAGGGGGCACTTTCCTTACCTTGAGAAAGAAAGGGGGCACTTTCCTTACCTTGAGAAAGAAAGGGGGCACTTTCCTTACCTTGAGAAAGAAAGGGGGCACTTTCCTTACCTTGAGAAAGAAAGGGGGCACTTTCCTTACCTTGAGAAAGAAAGGGGGCACTTTCCTTACCTTGAGAAAGAAAGGGGGCACTTTCCTTACCTTGAGAAAGAAAGGGGGCACTTTCCTTACCTTGAGAAAGAAAGGGGGCACTTTCCTTACCTTGAGAAAGAAAAGGGGCACTTTCCTTACCTTGAGAAAGAAAAAGGGCACTTTCCTTACCTTAATCTTGAGTTTACGTGCCTGTACGAAACTGCAAGACACCTATTGGTCCATACAACTCAGCGCCTATTCATCATCCACCCAAACTCATCCGGCAATGATATTTTCCTGGTGAGTTTTGACCCAGTCATTGCAAACGATGACTTCCCCCCCCCCTTTTTACGAACTGTCTTATTACCCAAACGGTTTCGTATTTTTCAGGACCGCGTTCAAATCCTGCGGTGACCAAAGCGAAACAAAAGATCTAGATTTCTAGATCCACAAAAAAACTTGATAACACTTCTATGATTTGGTGACTATTTCTACAACTCATTTCAGAGTTGTAGAGATTTCAGAGACAAACATGCAGTATTTAAGAGTTATATATATATATATATATATATATATATATATATATATATATATATATATATATATATATATATATATATATATATATATATATATATATATATAACATGGAAGTATAAAGAAAATAACTCATCAATTCATCTATAATTAACCATAGGCTTCAGGCTTCAGAGTGAGGTGGTGAATGATAGCGTCAGTTAGTGTGAAGAAGTGATATGAAATGCTAATGCTTATTCTCTTACTGCCTAATCTTCTCTAGAGGAAAAAAGGGAGAGGAAATGACGGAGGGAAGTGAGTGAGTGAGTGAGTGAGGGGAGGTCTGAGGAGACCCACCTGTCATGGTAACTCAAGTTCCACATTTCCCCTTACTCATTAACGACTGCTGTTAGGCAGGCTTTTCGAAGTGATTAATTTGGTCCCAGTGAGAGAGAGAGAGAGAGAGAGAGAGAGAGAGAGAGAGAGAGAGAGAGAGAGAGAGAGAGAGAGAGAGAGAGAGAGAG
>NC_091175.1:16990474-17010474 GCF_040958095.1 Procambarus clarkii
TGGGGGTGGGGGTTTGGGAAGCGTGGGGTGGGGGTGTGGGGTGTGTGTGTGTGGGGGGGGGGGGGTAGGAGCGCATTTAGGATCTGGGAAGGGGTCAGGATAAGGATTTGGGATGGGACGGGGAAAAAGGAATTGTGCCCCAACCACTTGGCGGACGGTCGGGGGATTGAACGCCGACCTGCATGAAGTGAGACCGTCGCTCTACCGTCCAAAGTTGCAAACTGTGTCAAGACAACTTACCTCCGGTGATTGCAATTGCGATTTATGAGGTGTTTTAAACAGCGGGGCCGCGGCGAGGGTCTGCGACACGGGAACCCTCTCGTCACGTCAACACGCGGCTCTCACGCCGTAGGTAACACCCAGCCGCCAATGTCTTCATAAAAACCGTAGGGTGGTTGGTTGTGGGGGGGGGGAGGGGGGATATGGGGGGGTGATATGGGGGGGAGGGGGATATGGGGGGGGGAGGGGGATATGGGGGGGGAGGGGGATATGGGGGGGTGATATGGGGGGGGAGGGGGATATGGGGGGGATATGGGGGGGAGGGGGGATATGGGGGGAGGGGTTGTAGCGTGGTGGTGATGCTATGCAGTCCAAGTTTCAGCCCCGCTCCTGTGCCAGGTAAGTCCATCACGGGCTCGCCATAGCCCGTGCTACTTGCCCCGCTGCTGTGCCAGGTAAGTCCACTACGGGCTCACCATAGCCCGTGCTACTTGCCCCGCTGCTGTGCCAGGTAAGTCCACTACGGGATCACCATAGCCCGTGCTACTTGCCCCGCTGCTGTGCCAGGCAAGTCCACTACGGGATCACCATAGCCCGTGCTACTTGCCCCGCTGCTGTGCCAGGCAAGTCCACTACGGGATCACCATAGCCCGTGCTACTTGCCCCGCTGCTGTGCCAGGTAAGTCCACTACGGGATCACCATAGCCCGTGCTACTTGCCCCGCTGCTGTGCCAGGCAAGTCCACTACGGGATCACCATAGCCCGTGCTACTTGCCCCGCTCCTGTGGCAGGTAAGTCCACTAGGGGCTCGCCATAGCCCGTGCTACTTGCCCCGCTCCTGTGCCAGGTACCAACCAAACTGAGTGGACCAAACTCTCACAAGTCAAGCCTGGCCTCGGGCCGGGCTTGGGGAGTAGAAGAACTCCCAGAACCCCATCAACCAGGTATCAACCAGGTAAGTAAACTACGGGATCACCATAGCCCGTGCTACTTACAATTTTTAGTTCCGAGTAGCTGAATCTAAAACAACAGTTCTATAGTGTCTCTACGGGCTATTCATGCCCGTGCCACATCTTGGGTGGATTAATCTCTATCGATCAATCAATCTATGATGTCAGTTCACGTCGTCGTGGCGACGTACACTGAATCAAACGCAAAACGACGTTGGGAACGTCCTGACACAACAACGTCCCCACGTTATATTTACGTTATGGGAGCTATGATCACCACATCCAAAATCCTCAAGGAAATTGACGGATCAAAGATAATTGAGCACAGATGGTACTCGCTCAGGGGAACACAGGTGGAGGCTCCTACGCTGAAGCCACAGAGACTTTATAAATTATTTGTTCAGAGCCGGAGTTGTGAACAGGTGGAATGCATTAGGAAGTGATGTGGTGGAGGCTGACTCCATACACAGTTTCAAGTGTAGATATGATAGAGCCCAATAGGCTCAGGAACCTGTACACCTGTTGATTGACGGTTGAGAGGCGGGACCAAAGAGCCAGAGCTCAACCCCCGCAAGCACAACTAGGTGAGTACACACACACACACACACACACACACACACACACACACACACACACACACACACACACACACACACACCAAAAAGTGGAGTACCACAAGGAAGCTGCCACTGAACTATATGTTTAATAGATCTCTAACCATGCCCAAGAGCCCCAATCTACTCCACGGAAACCCATCCCCATAATATATAAATCCTAGATGGAATACTGACCAAAACCTCCCTAATGATAAAATAAGAATTGTGTATGTATGTAAATATGAGTATATAATATTAACAATTGTGTAACTTGCTTCACAAGACTGTCACTTGCTTAGCTAAACGAACTATGAGGTTCAGTTCCTGAACCCTTTATGTGGCCCCTGAAACCCTTTATTTATTATGCACCCCATGCTACAGGATGGGTATGGGGTGCATAATAAATGAAAAAAAATCTTGTCACAGAGGCTTTCATCCATTCATCAATCCCCCCTATCCCTCTTCACTAACCACACCCCCCCCCCATCACCTACCATCTCTCAATTCCTCTATCCATCCCCCCCCCCCTCTCTCTCTCTCTCTCTCTCTCTCTCTACCTTAACACTCTCATAACTTTTTCCTTCCTTCTCGACCCACCTTTCCCCCCCCCCCTCATTGCTATAGGTCACGCAAGGTCACCACACTACCCAAGGGACACGAGGGGAAACGAGGTGATTGGAAATCGTAGTTTACACCACATTCAAAGTCTAAACCCAACTCCAGTAGATTTCTTTTGAAATCAACCCGCAGACAAAAAGAACCCTTACACACAGCCATCATAATAGCGCGATGCATCAATGGAACAAAGCCACAAGGGCCGTGACGAGGATTCGAACCTACGTCTGAGAGCATCCCAGACGCTGCCTTAATCGACTGAGCTACGACATGGTCAAAAAGAGTTGAAACCAGAAGTTCTACTGAACTTACTTAGATCCTGCAGCCTCTCCGAGACACAAACCAGGATTTGCACAACTCCCTTATGTTGATTAAGTCGATTAAGGCAGCGTCTGGGATGCTCTCAGACGTAGGTTCGAATCCTCGTCACGGCCCTTGTGGCTTTGTTCCATTGATGCATCGCGCTATTATGATGGCTGTGTGTAAGGGTTCTTTTTGTCTGCGGGTTGATTTCAAAAGAAATCTACTGGAGTTGGGTTTAGACTTTGAATGTGGTGTAAACTACGATTTCCAATCACCTCGTTTCCCCTCGTGTCCCTTGGGTAGTGTGGTGACCTTGCGTGACCTATAGCAATGAGGGGGGGGGGAAAGGTGGGTCGAGAAGGAAGGAAAAAGTTATGAGAGTGTTAAGGTAGAGAGAGAGAGAGAGAGAGAGAGAGAGAGAGAGAGAGAGAGAGAGAGAGAGAGAGAGAGAGAGAGAGAGAGAGAGAGGATGGGGGGGGGGACACACTCCCCCCCCCCACACATACACAATGGTGTCGTGCATATTATATAAATATATGAATGACGACAGGACAACGTCGGAACACCAACACACACAGACAAACAACAAGATGAAGCTGTCGCCTTCAACACGACAGCTCTTGTCAACACGTGGAAAAAAAAAATTAAAATTAATTTCCGGGAAACGTGTCACGTTTTCTGTGACGTGTTGAGCAGTTAAGGGTTAAGGTGACATTAAGTTCAATCATCGATACTCACAGTAACTATAATTTGATTTAAAAACATATAAGAAACAGTCCTTTAATTACTAAGCACATAAAATGAATATTGAATACAGCAAACTAATTCACTCTATATATATATATATATATATATATATATATATATATATATATATATATATATATATATATATATATATATATATATATATATATATATTCCTCCGAGGCTATGGGTCCCCCTTCTTCTCCTCCGAGGCTATGGGTCCCCCTTCTTCCAGCTAGAGGTGGTACTCCCTTCTATATTATAAAAAAAAAAAAAAATTAAAAAAAAAAATAAAAAAAAAATTATATATATATATATATATATATATATATATATATATATATATATATATATATATATATATATATATATATATATATATATATATATACAAAATACACATAGGAAGGGAGTACCACCTCTGGCTGGAAGAAGGGGGACCCATAGCCTCAGAGGAAACCACGCATAACGCATTAGAGGGAATGTTTAGATCCCCTCCAATACAGTTTCTGTGTGCTTTTCTCCTACCACCCCCTTCCTTGAATATTTTTTGTGCTTTATTATGCATTTGATGGTTACAAGATATACATGGGTTGATACAAAAATAATAATGCAAAAAGGTGCTTAAAGGTTATGGATCTCTTGAAGAACACAACAATGGGAAACATTGATGAATGTCACAGACGGGTTCGATCATTGTTGCAAGTCAAACACTTCTTCGAATTCCTCTAAAGTTGGACTAGTGCCCAAGACGCAACAGGCATTTCCCCTCTGAATCGCAACACTGAGGCGCTGGAACAAGAAACTTTTTGCTCTCTGGTCTTTTGTAGCGCTGATCAATTTGTCCCCCAATTCCTTCATATATATATATATATATATATATATATATATATATATATATATATATATATATATATATATATATATATATGGGTACCATGACTGGTGTTATCATGGGGACCCTTAGCCTCGAAGAAGGAAACAGGGAACATTCAAAGAAAATTTATCGTTTGTCTTTGTTTTCTTGAGAGCTTGTGTCTCCTATTTTAGACTGTAAACTTTAGCGCACCTGACTACAAGATTACAAACTTTGTGACACCATTATATAAATGACATTACTATTAGAAGCAAAATTAAAAAAAAAACTAAGACAAATTTATTTATGGATATTACAAACAAACTTAGTTATTACAAATCAAACACCGTGAAGTCCTTTGAGATTGGACGCGTGGCCAAGATGTAGCAGGCATTTCCCCTCTGATCCGCGACGCTGAGGCGCTGGAACAAGAAACTAGTCACTCTTTGGTCTTTTGTAACCCTGATTAGTTTATCGCCCAGTTCCTTTAGGAAATTCAATGTACATTTACCCCTCGAACCAAGGGTTTTCTAACCAATCGGAACCAACCCGTAGCATTTTGCCCAAACTCCATCAAAGAAACTTGATGATTTTCAGTATTTCCCTGAAAGAAACAGTACCACCTCCTTTGATTGCACAGTATTGAAGGCAGGTATTGGCCAATGAGGAAGGGCATATGTAGTCCCACACTACTTCATGTCCTACGCTGTGACTTACGACATATCTGACCATGTTGACTGTATTGGTCTGAAAAAGCACTTCCGCAGATACACGTGAGATTGGCGAGGACGGGGGCGGCAAAGCCAAGGTCCAGCTACAACACAAAAGGTATCATGATTTAGACAAGTTAACCCCAGGAGCTCAGTTGGGAACAGCAAATAAAAAATCCCCATCATGGGGTGCTGTTACCGCCAGAAAACATTGCTTTGTTCTCAACAAATACATTTTCCAGCATTAATGAGGCGATTTTTTTTCATTATGAGACTACCTCAGTGAGCCTGTGTATGGTGTTTGTGCTGTAGGACAGGATAACTGGCGTGCAGTGGTTCCCGCTGATTGCCTCCTTCCATGAACTTCTGATCGTCAGCTCCTACTGAGTGCCTCATGCGCTCTGATAGGATCTTACACACACACATATATGTACTTAGCTTGAAGGTAAACAAACTGTAGCATACAGTAGTCTCCGCTGGGTAATTCTGGTAGTGTTGATGGGCTCCTTGCGGAGTGCCTTGTTGGAGGGTGTTGGAGGGTGTTGGGCGCGTGTTGGAGGGTGTTGGGCGGGTGTTGGAGGGTGTTGGGCGGGTGTTGGGCGGGTGTTGGAGGGTGTTGGAGGGTGTTGGGCGGGTGTTGGGCGGGTGTTGGGAGGGTGTTGGATGGGTGTTGGAGGGTGTTGGAGGGTGTTGGGCGGGTGTTGGAGGGTGTTGGAGGGTGTGGGCGGGTGTTGGGCGGGTGTTGGAGGGTGTTGGGCGGGTGTTGGAGGGTGTTGGGCGGGTGTTGGGGGGTGTTGGGTGGGTGTTGAAGGGTGTTGGAGGGTGTTGGGCGGATGTTGGGCGGGTGTTGGGGGGTGTTGGGGGTGTTGGGCGGGTGTTGGAGGGTGTTGGGCGGATGTTGGGCGGGTGTTGGGCGGGTGTTGGGGGGTGTTGGGCGGGTGTTGGGAGGGTGTTGGATGGGTGTTGGAGGGTGTTGGAGGGTGTTGGGCGGGTGTTGGAGGGTGTTGGAGGGTGTGGGCGGGTGTTGGGCGGGTGTTGGAGGGTGTTGGGCGGGTGTTGGAGGGTGTTGGGCGGGTGTTGGGGGGTGTTGGGTGGGTGTTGAAGGGTGTTGGAGGGTGTTGGGCGGATGTTGGGCGGGTGTTGGGGGGTGTTGGGGGTGTTGGGCGGGTGTTGGAGGGTGTTGGGCGGATGTTGGGCGGGTGTTGGGCGGGTGTTGGGGGGTGTTGGGTGGGTGTTGGAGGGTGTTGGGCGGGTGTTGGAGGGTGTTGGAGGGGGTCGGAGGGGGAGGAGTGGTAGAGGACAGGGGAAGGCAAGACCCGAGACGTCTCCAGCTGAGAGCGGCAGCCACCGTCTGTTCCTTGACACCTCCCACCTGCCGGCGGCCCTGTAGGTGGTCCCCGCGCCCCCAGCATCCTCCGGAGGCAGAGACGGAAGGTGAGGAGAGAAGCAGGTCTAGAGAAGAGAGAGAGAGAAGCAGGTCTAGAGAAGAGGGAGAGAAGCAGGTCTAGAGAAGAGAGAGAGAAGCAGGTCTAGAGAAGAGGGAGAGAAGCAGGTCTAGAGAAGAGAGAGAGAAGCAGGTCTAGAGAAGAGAGAGAGAAGCAGGTCTAGAGAAGAGGGAGAGAGAAGCAGGTCTAGAGAAGAGAGAGAGAAGCAGGTCTAGAGAAGAGGGAGAGAAGCAGGTCTTGAGAAGAGAGAGAGAGAAGCAGGTCTAGAGAAGAGGGAGAGAGAAGCAGGTCTAGAGAAGAGGGAGAGAGAAGCAGGTCTAGAGAAGAGGGAGAGAAGCAGGTCTTGAGAAGAGAGAGAGAGAAGCAGGTCTAGAGAAGAGGGAGAGAGAAGCAGGTCTAGAGAAGAGGGAGAGAGAAGCAGGTCTAGAGAAGAGGGAGAGAGAAGCAGGTCTAGAGAAGAGGGAGAGAAGCAGGTCTTGAGAAGAGAGAGAGAGAAGCAGGTCTAGAGAAGAGGGAGAGAGAAGCAGGTCTAGAGAAGAGGGAGAGAAGCAGGTCTAGAGAAGAGGGAGAGAGAAGCAGGTCTAGAGAAGAGAGAGAGACGCAGGTCTAGAGAAGAGAGAGAGAGAAGCAGGTCTAGAGAAGAGGGAGAGAGAAGCAGGTCTAGAGAAGAGAGAGAGAGAAGCAGGTCTAGAGAAGAGGGAGAGAGAAGCAGGTCTAGAGAAGAGGGAGAGAGAAGCAGGTCTAGAGAAGAGGGAGAGAGAAGCAGGTCTAGAGAAGAGGGAGAGAGAAGCAGGTCTAGAGAAGAGAGAGAGAAGTGCCAAATGTAGAAGATAGGAAGAGCAAGAAGAGGTGTGAGGAACAGACAATAAAGACAGGAGGAGTTTTTCAATTGCATCTTGGAACACAGTCGCTAAGAAACCCAGCTTTGATCTCTACACTTAGTAAGACGCTCTGATGTTTGGCGTTTTTCTTTTGTTTTTTGTTTCCCTTCTACGGAGAGAGGGATAAGAGAAAGACGAGGAGAAGGAGGGAAAGGGAGGAGGCGCGATAAAGAAAGAACCAGACATTAGCAAACTTACAAAAACTCGTCATAAAAAAGTACCTTTTGAGCACTTTTATAGAGAAAAATTAAATTGAAAATACAGCAGAATTTATTGGGTTTAATAATTAATTTTATCGGGGGGGACAGGCAGCCTTTGTATATATCTCTATATACGTTAGTCTTTGCACACAGAAATCACAATAGCGTGATGCATCAAATGAATAAAGCCACAAGGGCCGTGACGAGGGTTCGAACCTACGTCCCAGAGGATCCCAGAAGCTGCCTTAATCGACTGAGCTACGACATCGTCAAAAGAATTGCAATGTTGTTCATTTGATGCACCAAATGTTGTGTTTCACAGGATCTTAGGAGCACCGCTGTATTTCACAGGAACTTTGATCACTCAGCTTCAAAGGATTATAGTATAAACCCAATTGTATTTCATACAACCTTTGGAAAACCATTGTATTTTCACTGTATCTTAGGAAACCGCTGTATTTCACAGGACTTTAGTAGAACTAATGCATTTCTTTGGGTTTTAGTCACCATCTGGAATTCATTGTTTACAGAACAATCAGCTGTTCATCATTGGACTACAGAACAATTATTTGTTCTTCATAACATTACGGAACAATCAGCCGTTCTTCATAGGATTACAAAAAAGATTAGCTATTCGTCATAGCAAAATATTACAGTCAACTGTTCTTCATACCATTGCAGAACAATTAGCTGTTCTTCATTGTACAGAACAACGAATTATCAATTCCTCATAACAGAAATCACCTGTTCATCACAGCATAACAAAACAATCAGTTCTTCAAAGGTTTATGAAAGAACACACAGAACTCACAATACATCAAATGAACACAACCATGTTGACCATGTCGTAGCTCAGTCGATTAAGGCAGCGTCTGGGATCCTCTCAGACGTAGGTTCGAACCCTCGTCACGGCCCTTGTGGATTTGTTCATTTGATGAAAGAACAAAGTCCTCAATGTTTAGAGTTTTGTTTTTTGAACATTTCAATGACAAATATGTAAATATTTTAGTATTTTTGGTTAAGTTTAGGGTGGGCGTGGGGGGGGGGGGGAGTTTAACGAGGGCGTGTGTGTGGGGGGGGGGGGGAGTTTAACGAGGGCGTGTGTGTGGGGGGGGGGGGAGTTTAACGAGGGCGTGTGTGTGGGGGGGGGGGAGTTTAACGAGGGCGTGTGTGTGGGGGGGGGGGGAGTTTAACGAGGGCGTGTGTGTGGGGGGGGGGGGGAGTTTAACGAGGGCGTGTGTGTGGGGGGGGGGAGTTTAACGAGGGCGTGTGTGTGGGGGGGGGGGGAGTTTAACGAGGGCGTGTGTGTGGGGGGGGGAGTTTAACGAGGGCGTGTGTGGGGGGGGGGAGTTTAACGAGGGCGTGTGTGGGGGGGGGAGTTTAACGAGGGCGTGTGTGTGGGGGGGGGAGTTTAACGAGGGCGTGTGTGTGGGGGGGGAGTTTAACGAGGGCGTGTGTGTGGGGGGGGGGGGGAGTTTAACGAGGGCGTGTGTGGGGGGGGGGGGGAGTTTAACGAGGGCGTGTGTGTGGGGGGGGAGTTTAACGAGGGCGTGTGTGGGGGGGGGAGTTTAACGAGGGCGTGTGTGTGGGGGGGGGAGTTTAACGAGGGCGTGTGTGTGGGGGGGGGGGAGTTTAACGAGGGCGTGTGTGTGGGGGGGGGAGTTTAACGAGGGCGTGTGTGGGGGGGGAGTTTAACGAGGGCGTGTGTGTGGGGGGGGGGGAGTTTAACGAGGGCGTGTGTGTGGGGGGGGGAGTTTAACGAGGGCGTGTGTGTGGGGGGGGGGGAGTTTAACGAGGGCGTGTGTGGGGGGGGGGGAGTTTAACGAGGGCGTGTGTGTGGGGGGGGGAGTTTAACGAGGGCGTGTGTGGGGGGGGGGAGTTTAACGAGGGCGTGTGTGTGGGGGGGGGAGTTTAACGAGGGCGTGTGTGTGGGGGGGGGGGAGTTTAACGAGGGCGTGTGTGGGGGGGGGGGAGTTTAACGAGGGCGTGTGTGTGGGGGGGGAGTTTAACGAGGGCGTGTGTGTGGGGGGGGAGTTTAACGAGGGCGTGTGTGTGGGGGGGGGGGGAGTTTAACGAGGGCGTGTGTGTGGGGGGGGGGAGTTTAACGAGGGCGTGTGTGTGGGGGGGGGGGAGTTTAACGAGGGCGTGTGTGTGGGGGGGGAGTTTAACGAGGGCGTGTGTGTGGGGGGGGGAGTTTAACGAGGGCGTGTGTGTGGGGGGGGGAGTTTAACGAGGGCGTGTGTGGGGGGGGGAGTTTAACGAGGGCGTGTGTGTGGGGGGGGGGAGTTTAACGAGGGCGTGTGTGGGGGGGGAGTTTAACGAGGGCGTGTGTGTGGGGGGGGAGTTTAACGAGGGCGTGTGTGTGGGGGGGGGAGTTTAACGAGGGCGTGTGTGTGGGGGGGGGAGTTTAACGAGGGCGTGTGTGTGGGGGGGGGGAGTTTAACGAGGGCGTGTGTGTGGGGGGGGGGGAGTTTAACGAGGGCGTGTGTGTGGGGGGGGGAGTTTAACGAGGGCGTGTGTGTGGGGGGGGGAGTTTAACGAGGGCGTGTGTGTGGGGGGGGGAGTTTAACGAGGGCGTGTGTGTGGGGGGGGGAGTTTAACGAGGGCGTGTGTGTGGGGGGGGGAGTTTAACGAGGGCGTGTGTGTGGGGGGGGAGTTTAACGGGGGCGTGTGTGTGGGGGGGGGGAGTTTAACGAGGGCGTGTGTGTGGGGGGGGGGAGTTTAACGAGGGCGTGTGTGTGGGGGGGGGAGTTTAACGAGGGCGTGTGTGTGGGGGGGGGGAGTTTAACGAGGGCGTGTGTGTGGGGGGGGGAGTTTAACGAGGGCGTGTGTGTGGGTGGGGAGTTTAACGAGGGCGTGTGTGGGGGGGGAGTTTAACGAGGGCGTGTGTGTGTGGGGGGGGGAGTTTAACGAGGGCGTGTGTGTGGGGGGGGGGAGTTTAACGAGGGCGTGTGTGTGGGGGGGGGGAGTTTAACGAGGGCGTGTGTGTGGGGGGGAGTTTAACGAGGGCGTGTGTGTGTGGGGGGGGAGTTTAACGAGGGCGTGTGTGTGGGGGGGGAGTTTAACGAGGGCGTGTGTGTGGGGGGGGGAGTTTAACGAGGGCGTGTGTGTGTGGGGGGGAGTTTAACGAGGGCGTGTGTGTGTGGGGGGGGGAGTTTAACGAGGGCGTGTGTGTGGGGGGGGGAGTTTGACGAGGGCGTGTGTGTGGGGGGGGGAGTTTAACGAGGGCGTGTGTGTGGGGGGGGGAGTTTAGGGTGGGCGTGTGTGTGGGGGGGGGGAGTTTAACGAGGGCGTGTGTGTGTGGGGGGGGGGAGTTTAACGAGGGCGTGTGTGTGGGGGGGGAGTTTAACGAGGGCGTGTGTGTGGGGGGGGGAGTTTAACGAGGGCGTGTGTGTGGGGGGGAGTTTAACGAGGGCGTGTGTGTGGGGGGGGGAGTTTAGGGTGGGCGTGTGTGTGGGGGGGGGAGTTTAACGAGGGCGTGTGTGTGGGGGGGGAGTTTAACGAGGGCGTGTGTGTGGGGGGGGGAGTTTAACGAGGGCGTGTGTGTGGGGGGGGGAGTTTAGGGTGGGCGTGTGTGTTGGGGGGGGGAGTTTAACGAGGGCGTGTGTGTGGGGGGGGGAGTTTAACGAGGGCGTGTGTGTGGGGGGGGGGGGGAGTTTAACGAGGGCGTGTGTGTGTGGGGGGGAGTTTAACGAGGGCGTGTGTGTGGGGGGGGGAGTTTAACGAGGGCGTGTGTGTGGGGGGGGGATTTAACGAGGGCGTGTGTGTGGGGGGGAGTTTAACGAGGGCGTGTGTGTGGGGGGGGGAGTTTAACGAGGGCGTGTGTGTGGGGGGGGGAGTTTAACGAGGGCGTGTGTGTGGGGGGGGGAGTTTAACGAGGGCGTGTGTGTGGGGGGGGAGTTTAACGAGGGTGTGTGTGTGGGGGGGGAGTTTAACGAGGGCGTGTGTGTGGGGGGGGGGAGTTTAACGAGGGCGTGTGTGGGGCGTGGAAAGTTAAACGAGAGCGTGTGTGGGGGGGGGAGCTTAACGAGGGCGTGTGTGTGGGGGGGGGAGAGTTTAACGAGGGCGTGTGTGGGGGGGGGAAGAGTTTAACGAGGGCGTGTGTGGGGGGGGGGGAGTTTAACGAGGGAGTGTGTGGGGGGGGGAGATTTAACGAGGGCGCTACAGAACAAGCAATAACGAGGAACCAATCACCATCAACGAACAGAACGACAATAAATCCCGACAATTTCAAGACAATCGTTCTGCCCACTTAACAATACTAACGCCAGAAATCAATCAACAATCACCATCAACCAATAAATAACCACTAAACTACAATCCAAAAACAGAACAAGACACAAAAATACTTTAACCAAAAATACCAAAAACAATGAATGACAAACAAAAAAAAAAATGAAAATGTATCTTAATTTTCCCAGTGATAAAATATTTTTTTTTTCAAATTTAGAAATTCTAGTAAAAAAAAATTGAGACGTTTGGAGTAGACATAAAAGTAGATGTAGAAACTGACATATATATATATATATAACCCCAATAACGTGATATCTTTTCCGTGGGTATATCTAAATAAGAGGGGGGGGGGGGGTACTAAGGAGTATAGGGAGGATATATCAGACTATGATGTCCGTCCATTTGTTCCTGATGAGGTCCAGGCTGGCGGAGGTACGACAATAGCTCTCAGCCGGTGGTCCGAGCAAGAAGAGGGGGGGGGGTACTGGGCCGAGTGGGGGGGGGAGGGGGGAGAGTGGAGGTGGACCATTGTGTGTGTGGAGGAAGGGGGAGGGGGGAGAGTGGAGGTGGACCATTGTGTGTGTGGAGGAAGGGGGAGGGGAGGGGGGGGGCAAGGTGAAGGGGAGATGGACCAGCTCCACACCTCTTCTGTGTCTGTGACACTCTGTTTCCCATCCGTTGGGTAACCTGTTACCTAGTTGAGTTCTTTTCTGATCTACCGGATGCCAAAGTGTCCTTTGAGCCTACTTCTGCAGCCAGGGTGTGATAGGAACTGATCATAATACAGGAAACTCAATGACAACTATTGACCCAAAAGAGGAAGCTCCTATTGGTCCATTCGAAGCAGGTCCTATTGGTCCATTCGAAGCAGGTCCTATTGGTCCATTCGAAGCAGGTCCTATTGGTCCATTCGAAGCAGGTCCTAATGGTCTATACGAGGCAGCTCCTATTGGTCCATACGAGGCAGCTCCTATTGACCCATAGCCTCGGAGAAGAAAATAAAGAGTACTCAGAGAAGACCTTGTGGATCCTCACTGAACACTTTGATATTGTCTTCTCCTACCACCCCTATTCTTATGTGTGTATATTTATCTAACTTTATTTGAAAATGTCATTACACAATCTAGAATAAAACATTACACAATATACAATAAAATGTCATTACACATTTATCAGATATATATATATATATATATATATATATATATATATATATATATATATATATATATATATATATATATATATATATATATATATATATATATATACATATCTGTCGTACCTAGTAGCCAGAACGCACTTCTCAGCCTACTATGCAAGGCCCGATTTGCCTAATAAGCCAAGTTTTCCTGAATTAATATATTTTCTCTAATTTGTTTCTTATGAAATGATAAAGCTACCCATTTCATTATGTATGAGGTCAATTTTTTTTTATTGGAGTTAAATTTAACGTAGATATATGACCGAACCTAACCAACCCTACCTAACCTAACCTAACCTATCTTTATAGGTTAGGTTAGGTAGCCGAAAAAGTTAGGTTAGGTTAGGTTAGGTAAGTTAGGTCGTCGAAAAACAATTAATTCATGAAAACTTGGCTTATTAGGCAAATCAGGCCTTGCATAGTAGGCTGAGAAGTGAGTTCTGGCTACTAGGTACGACATATATATATATATATATATATATATATATATATATATATATATATATATATATATATATATATAATATATATATATATATATATATATATATATATGTATATATATATATATATATATATATATATATATATATATATATATATATATATATATATATATATATATATATATATATATATATATATATATATACCATATGAGGGGCTTAAGTGATGGACGCCCAGTGATGCTGAGAGGTGCTCAACATTCTTAAATATAAGACCCATGATGCTTAAGGCATAAAAACACGTACAAAAACGCAAAGCTTCGTCATATTTTGGACGATTGTTACCTCTCATATTATTACGTAAAGTTTGACGTGTAGCTCTCAATGCCTTGGATCATTTTTATAATGAAATAATAAAGTAAAATGCAATGAAACGTGGTCATGGGCTTTGAAAATCTGACTATTATCAGATGATAAATTGCAAAAATAAAAAGATAATAATCTGACGTAGGCGGTGAGAGTTTAAAAACTTTCAAACAAAAAAAATAGCATAGTTATTGAAAGTCTGAATATTACGACATGGTAAATTACAATAAAACACACCTAAGGCAGTGAAAACTTGAAAATTACGATATTAATATTAAAATACAAATCTTTTGGGGAAATTCCTTTCAAGCCTTGAAGAATGGCGTAAGTCTTATCTATGCCCAAGACGCTAAAATATACAGGACTAAGAAGACTGTACCGGAGAGGGTGAGTGAGTGTTATCAAGACTCGCTGGCAAACACCGCTTGGAAAAGATCCGCTGAGAACCCTACAATTTTAGCCATGATTGTGATGTTTGAGTGACGTGGGCTGCTGGCTGTATTTTTGTAGTGTGTGTGTGTGTGTGTGTCTGTGTGTGTGTGTGTGTGTGTGTGTGTGTGTGTGTGTGTGTGTGTGTGTGTGTGTGTGTGGGTGTGGGTGTGTGTGTGAGAGGTGGGTGAGGAGATGTGTCAGGGGGAAACTTGAAGGATTTACCCTGGCAAGGGGGTAAGAGAAGATGGAGAGGTACAGGTGAAAGAAATAATTTTACAAATGTGAAATATAGCCCAAGTTATGACAGCAGGCGGGCTGTCCGCCTTGCTGACACGATGTGTGTGGGTGTTGGCAGCTAAGCTAAGCTGGCTCTCTCTTGTCAGGGAGCTGTGAGGTGCTTCATATGTAGTTAACATATATGTCTATAGTGTCATATTTACTGAGTAGATCTAAGCTCTTGGGCCACCAGATGTGGGAGCGGGGCGTCTCATAGCGGACTTCCTAGCATTGGGGTTTCTCCTGGCATTCGATCCCATATCACTTCCTTGTGTCTTGCTGTTGTAATCTGGGGTTTAGTGGTCATGTGTTCAGGGGTTCGAGTCGCTTCTGCGTTGTCTGATCATATGGTGAATTTTTTTTTTTTTTTTTGCTGCTGATTTTTTTGAAACCTTCTTTTGCAGTACCTGTAGTTTTTGTGTACTGGTTATCTTTTAGGTTATCTTGAGATGACTTCGGGGCTTAGCGTCCCCGCGGCCCGGTCCTCGACCAGGCCTCCTTTTTGTTACACATCCCACCAGGAAGCAGCCCGTAGCAGCTGTCTAACTCCCAGGTACCTATTTACTGCTAGGTGAACAGGGGGCATCAGGGTGAAAGTAGTTAGTGGTACTGGAAGGTGTTCTACTGGTGCTGTTTGCCGGCAAGAAAGTGTTGCCAAGACACCAACGGGAAACCTGTGTGTGAACTGGTTGAGTAACAGTGCTGCCAACCTCAGTTGAACACTCGTATTACAGCCAAAGTTCCAGCCAAAGTTCCACCATATTTGTACCCTTAAACACAATTATCATACTCACCCCTTAACAAAATGAGTATCGAACTTCCCGTATTCCTCAAAATCAACAGCATTTGATACTACTGATTCCTTTACACATAATGCATGGCCTCCAGAGCACTATGCTTACACAATTGGCTCTGTTCGTATATCAACAAGTCGAACACGGACTACTGGTGTCAGGGTGGGGGGGGGGGGGGTGGTGAGGGGGAGGGAGGGGTGGGGGGGTTGAAGGGAGAGTGAGTAATAGAGTGTTTGCAACAACAGCTGATGAACACTCACCGCTCCTGTGCCAGGTATGTCCACTATGGGCTCACCATAGTCCGTGCTACTTGGAACTTGTTCCGAGTAGCTGAATCTATAACAACAACAACAACAACAGCTGATGACTGGTTGCCTCCTTGTCTACTAACCTACCCGTCAGACTGTCTGTCAGACTGTCTACCAACCTACCTGTCTACCTGTCTGTCAGACTGTCTGCCAGCCTACCTGTCTGCCAGCTTCCTTGACCTTCTGTCTTCTGCACCTGTCTCTCATCCAACCTGTCTGCCAGATATCATGTACCCTGCTGCCTAACCTTCCCATACCCTGCACACGACTCTCACCCGCCGGGCCTAACGATGCCCCTCTGCCCTGCCAAGCTGCCCTACGCCAACTCCCTTTCCGAACAGCCAAGCCTCCCCCTACCCCCCATTACCCCCCCCCACCCCACCCCACCCCACCCCAAACCCCTCATCACGTCACTGGGTATATATACAATACCTCAGTTGTGACAGCCAATCATACCCAATCACCACCGTGATTGGATGGCCACCCCCCCCCCCTCCCATCATCCCCCTCTTCAATGCATAATGGATTCAATATAGACAAAACAATTATCTATTCAGATCAACATCAGTCTTAATACAATCAGTTAATACAACGGGTGTTGCAGAAGTGTGTGCAAACTATCATCACCTCTTCAAGAGAGGGTTCGATCCCATATCAGGAGCATTGGAAGCGATTGATTGATTGATGATTAAGCTACCCAAGAGGTGGCACGGGCATGAATAGCCCCGTGAATCGGTACCAGTAAGCCATAGTCTACATTAGGGACACGTTTCTTTTTTACCTTCACTTCTCTTGCCATTTGTGTATGTCTAAGATTATTGTCTCTTTCACCTTATTCTCTTCCTGTTCCTCTTTTCCATAAAAATTGTTAGATATTTCCTTTTCATTTTCCCTCGGGTTTATATATATATATATATATATATATATATATATATATATATATATATATATATATAAATCCATCTCTCTCTCTCTCTCTCTCTCTCTCTCTCTCTCTCCTCTCTCTCTCTCTCTCTCTCTCTCTCTCTCTCTCTCTCTCTCTCTCATCTCCCTCTGTCGTATCACATTATCTCTCTTACTACCCTTTTCTTATTCCATATTCTACTCTGTCCCCCTCTTTCTCATCTCCTAACTCCCTCCCCTTTCACCCCTATATCCTCTCTCCTCTACCTCACCCCCCCCCCTTCCTCTTTCTCTCACCCCTCACCCCTTCCCTACACCCATCTCTCTCTTCCCTCATCAGCCGGGACCCACCACGTCACAGCCCCCAGAAGACGTGAGGATTTCTCAGGTTTCACGTAGCTGATGAGCGGGCGACGGGGGAGGGGGTGGGAAGGGGATTAACGGATTAACGACGCCTGAGGTCCTGTGGGAAGGGATTTAACGGTCGGGTGTAGCGTCTCCTGGCGCCCGGGATTTATGCCACTTCCGGGTCTGTGCAAGAGGGGATTAATTACTTTGACCAGACCACACATTAGAAGGTGAAGGGACGACGACGTTTCGGTCCGTCCTGGACCATTCTCATGTCGACTGTCTTGAAGAGGGAGGGATTACTTTGTGCATAGGATTACAAGAGAGGATGCGGTAAAGATTATGTATCTTGAGATCGACTTAGAAGGGATTTAAGGAATTGTTTTTCTAGATCAAGTGTTAATTTAGTTACAGCATTCTAAGTCTCTTCCTAGTGTTCTGTTCCGCCAATTAAGACTTGATATACTGTGATGTATTAAGTCTTACTCTATGGGTTATCTTCTTGAGGTTATCTTGAGATGATTTCGGGGCTTAGCGTCCCCGCGGCCCGGTCCTCGACCAGGCCTCCTTTTTGTTACACACCCCCAGGAAGCAGCAGCCCGCAGCAGCTGTCTAACTCCCAGGTACCTATTTACTGCTAGGTGAACAGGGGGCATCAGGGTGATAGGAACTTTTTGCCCATTTGTCTCCACCTCCACCGGGATCGAACCCGGAACCTCAGAACTACGAATCCAAAGCGCTGTCCATCCAGCTGTCAGGAGCCCCAGGCATCTTGAGATAGTCTTGAGTGAGCAAGAGTAGTCTTGAGAGGTGTTTGATGGTCTTGAGTAGTCTACAGTAGACTAGACTATTCTTTAAAGTAGGATAGGCTACTCAAAACTACTAAAGAATAGAGAGTTCTCAAAACGTCTATATTCTTGAATATTCTAGACTCCTAAAGACTACTCTAAAGTGGTCTTAAGTAGTCTTAAGTCGCGTAGTCTTAATTCACCTAGAGTAAAGACCTCGCAACACTAAATGATATATTGTATTAAGATTACCATTTCAACCCTTTTAAAAGACATGATACCAGATGGCTTAGAACTTAGAGCAGCACTGCAAGATAGCAAAGCAAGTCAGGCCGAAGAGGATAGCAAAAGTGATATACCGAGCCACAGTAGCAAGATAGCGTTCCTGTGGGTTGTCACACACGTAGCACCTCTGTGGGACTCGAACCTGCCGGCCGCTGGGGATGCTGAAGGAGATGACAGTAAGAACTTCATCTCCAAGATCCAAAGGTAGACGAGGAAAGGAAAATAGAGGAGCAAGTCTCTTTGGGATTGCAATTGCAATTCTATATCCTACGACCTGTTGTATATCCTACGATCTGCTCTCTATATCCTACGACCTGCTGTATATCCTGCGATCTGCTGTATATCCTACGACCTGCTGTATATCCTACGACCTGTTGTATATCCTACGATCTGCTCTCTATATCCTACAACATGCTGTATATCCTGCGATCTGCTGTATATCCTACGACCTGCTGTATATCCTACGACCTGTTGTATATCCTACGATCTGCTGTATATCCTACAACATGCTGTATATCCTACGACCTGCTGTATATCCTACGACCTGTTGTATATCCTACGATCTGCTGTATATCCTACAACATGCTGTATATCCTACGACCTGCTGTATATCCTACGACCTGTTGTATATCCTACGATCTGCTGTATATCCTACAACATGCTGTATATCCTGCGATCTGCTGTATATCCTACGACCTGCTGTATATCCTACGACCTGTTGTATATCCTACGATCTGCTCTCTATATCCTACGACCTGCTGTATATCCTGCGATCTGCTGTATATCCTACGATCTGCTGTATATCCTACGATCTGCTCTCTATATCCTACGACCTGCTGTATATCCTGCGATCTGCTGTATATCCTACGATCTGCTCTCTATATCCTACGACCTGTTGTATATCCTACGATCTGCTCTCTATATCCTACGACCTGCTGTATATCCTGCGATCTGCTGTATATCCTACAACATGCTGTATATCCTACGACCTGTTGTATATCCTACGATCTGCTCTCTATATCCTACGACCTGCTGTATATCCTGCGATCTGCTGTATATCCTACAACATGCTGTATATCCTACGACCTGTTGTATATCCTACGATCTGCTCTCTATATCCTACGACCTGCTGTATATCCTGCGATCTGCTGTATATCCTACAACATGCTGTATATCCTACGACCTGTTGTATATCCTACGATCTGCTCTCTATATCCTACGACCTGCTGTATATCCTGCGATCTGCTGTATATCCTACAACATGCTGTATATCCTACGACCTGCTGTATATCCTACGATCTGCTCTCTATATCCTACGACCTGCTGTATATCCTACGATCTGCTGTATATCCTACGACCTGTTGTATATCCTACGATCTGCTGTATATCCTACAACATGCTGTATATCCTACGACCTGCTGTATATCCTACGACCTGCTGTATATCCTACGATCTGCTCTCTATATCCTACGACCTGCTGTATATCCTACGATCTGCTGTATATCCTACGACCTGCTGTATACCCCCAGAGGATCCTTCCTGGATTGGCACCATCTGGCACTTCGTAATCGGCCATTAGCGTGCCGTAAATTACCCTTGGCACCTCCTGCTTCATTTAGGTGCCCCTTTGAACCTCCGGAACCCCTCAGATGCTCGTCTGATCTCCCCGGAACCCCTCAGATGGTCGTCTGATTCCCCCTGAACCCCTCAGATGCTCGTCTGATCCCCCGGAACCCCTCAGATGGTCGTCTGATCCCCCCTGAACCCCTCAGATGCTCGTCTGATCCCCCCTGAACCCCTCAGATGCTCGTCTGATCCCCCCGGAACCCCTCAGATGGTCGTCTGATCCCCCCGGAACCCCTCAGATGGTCGTCTGATCCCCCCTGAACCCCTTAGATGCTCGTCTGATCCCCCTGAACCCCTCAGATGGTCGTCTGATCCCCCATGAACCCCTTAGATGCTCGAATGATCCCCCCTGAACCCTTCAGATGCTCGTCTGATCCCCCCTGAACCCCTCAGATGCTCGTCTGATCCCCCCTGAACCCCTCAGATGCTGGTCTGATCCCCCCTGAACCCCTCAAATGCTCGTATGATC
>NC_091175.1:17015474-17115474 GCF_040958095.1 Procambarus clarkii
GTGTGTTAGTCTACTGGAGTGTTTGTCTACTGGTATGTTTGTCTACTGGTGTGTTTGTCTACTGGAGTGTTTGTCTACTGGTGTGTTTGTCTACTGGTGTGTTTGTCTACTGGTGTGTTTGTCTACTGGTGTGTTTGTCTACTGGAGTGTTTGTCTACTGGAGTGTTTGTCTACTGGAGTGTTTGTCTACTGGTGTGTTTGTCTACTGGAGTGTTTGTCTACTGGTGTGTTAGTCTACTGGTGTGTTTGTCTACTGGTGTGTTTGTCTACTGGAGTGTTTGTCTACTGGTGTGTTAGTCTACTGGAGTGTTTGTCTACTGGTGTGTTAGTCTACTGGAGTGTTTGTCTACTGGTGTGTTAGTCTACTGGAGTGTTTGTCTACTGGTGTGTTAGTCTACTGGTGTGTTAGTCTACTGGTGTGTTAGTCTACTGGAGTGTTTGTCTACTGGTGTGTTAGTCTACTGGAGTATTTGTCTACTGGTGTGTTAGTCTACTGGCGTGTTAGTCTACTGGAGTGTTTGTCTACTGGTGTGTTAGTCTACTGGAGTGTTTGTCTACTGGTGTGTTAGTCTACTGGTGTGTTAGTCTACTGGAGTGTTTGTCTGCTGGTGTGTTAGTCTACTGGAGTGTTTGTCTACTGGTGTGTTTGTCTGCTGGTATGTTTGTCTACTGGTGTGTTTGTCTACTGGTGTGTTTGTCTACTGGTGTGTTTGTCTACTGGTGTGTTTGTCTACCGGTACGTTTATCTACTGGTGTGTTTGTCTACTGGTGTGTTTGTCTACTGGTGTGTTTGTCTACTGGTGTGTTTATCTACTGGTGTGTTTGTCTACTGGTGTGTTTGTCTACTGGTACATATATCTACAAACAACCTTTGGCAAGATTTATGTTCATGGGTCATCTCATTCTACCCTAAACCAACGTTATCTTATCTCTCCACGTCTCGAACATCGGAGAATTGAAAGTTATTTCGCTTTTTGAAAGCATTTCTGATTTTCTCCTCATGTGCGGCTTCATTCGTGCCTGTTTGGCACTCCTTACGGGTGACGCCTTGGGGAGACGCCAAGAGTCCTTCCAGACGGTGATGGGAAGGGAAGAGGAGAAGGAATGGGGGATGAGTATATATATATATATATATATATATATATATATATATATATATATATATATATATATATATATATATATATATATATATATATATATATATATATATATATATATTGTCAGTAGAAACGTTATCCCTACTGACAAAAATCAGAAGATACAACTGACAATTTACTATAAAACCAGAAAAACGGCCAGCCTACTCATGAGAAACTCTCCAGACACAAAGCAGAACGTATTAAAAGAGACCAACGTCGTCTATGCCTTCAAATGCACTCTTGGGGATTGTAAGCCTCAAAAAACTCAGTATATAGGCAAGACAACATCTCTTTCCAGGCGTTTAACGATGCATAAGCAACAGGGCTCCATTAAGGAACATATAGCCTCTTCCCACAACCAAACCATCACCAGAGAAATCTTAGCAAACAACACAGAAATCATCGATAGGTACAGCGATAGCAGGCGGCTTGACGTCTGCGAGGCACTACACATCAAGAAGTCAACACCAGCAATCAACAGCCAATTAATGCACAACTATATTCTACCCACTTCAAGACTCCGCTCCAATATAGAAGCATCAAGAAATATAGGCCAATAAAAATAGGCCTTCTGCAGTTACCTACTTTTAATACCTGTTTGTATTTCATTGTTTCGTGTTCTGTCTTGTGTTAAAAGTTTATTTTCACCTCATCCAAAACTATTGTAACATGTCACTTCACCCAAATGTAGGTATAAAAACTCGAAAGATGTGCAAGCTCTATTTAGTTAAAGTTGTGTGTGTTTGTGTAAACTAAAGTCTTTGAAAATGTAATAAGTTTTACGAAACGCGCTCAAGTGTCGCGTCAGACTAGAAATAAAAATGAATTTTGGAGAATTGATCTTTGAATTACCATCAACAGTGAAAAGAAACGTAAGAAAGATCGAGAAAATTCGTGTTAGAATTATTAATCTTACTTTTTCGGTCATATTTAATAAAATATGTCTACAGGAAAGACTGCTACCAAAATATATATATATATATATATATATATATATATATATATATATATATATATATATATATATATATATATATATATATATATATGTGTGTGTTTCACTACATTGTGGGCATAATACCTTGAGGTGATTTCGGAGCTCAGCGACCCCGCGGCTCTGTCGTCGACCAGGTCTCTTCGTTGCTGGACTGGTCAACCAGGCTGTTGGACGCGGCTGCTCGCAGCCTGATGTATGAGTCACAGTTTGGTTGATCAGGTATCTGGATAGCTGATAATAGCCAAGAGTAACGTTATAATCTGACGTAGATTCGACGTTGAGGCCACTGGTTTATTCTCGTAATTATTCTCGTAACCCTGTCTGGCCACAGCCATCAGGTAAGGCCCTGTTATCTTGAGGTTATTTTAAGATGATTTCGGGGCTTAGCGTCCCTGCGGCCCGGTCCTCGACAAGGCCTCCTTTTTGGTTACACACCCCCACAGGAAGCATACCCGAAGCAACTGTCTAACTCCCAGGTACCTATTTACTGCTAGGTGAACAGGGGGCATAGTGAAAGAAACTCTACCCATTTGTTTCCGCCTCCACCGGGGATCGAACCCGGAACCTTATAGTCACCTAACCTCTGCAACACTACTAACAGATACAATATCGTGTCGACGCGAATGCACAATCAACACACCTGCAAGACTAACAACACTATATAAACACCTGACAAACCGACGAAGGAGAACAAGATCATCTCAGGGAACTTGTAGGGACGGCAAGCACCAGGCACCAGATTCACGAAGCAGTTACGCAAGCACTTACGAACCTGGGGCCAGATTCACGAAGCAGTTACGCAAGCACTTACGAACCTGGGGCCAGATTCACGAAGCAGTTACGCAAGCACTTACGAACCTGGGGCCAGATTCACGAAGCAGTTACGCAAGCACTTACGAACCTGGGGCCAGATTCACGAAGCAGTTACGCAAGCACTTACGAACCTGGGGCCAGATTCACGAAGGAGTTACGCAAGCACTTACGAACCTGGGGCCAGGTTCACGAAGCAGTTACGCAAGCACTTACGAACCTGGGGCCAGATTCACGAAGGAGTTACGCAAGCACTTACGAACCTGGGGCCAGATTCACGAAGGAGTTACGCAAGCACTTACGAACCTGGGGACAGATTCACGAAGCAGTTACGCAAGCACTTACGAACCTGGGGCCAGATTCACGAAGCAGTTACGCAAGCACTTACGAACCTGGGGCCAGATACACGAAGCAGTTACGCAAGCCCTTACGAACCTGGGGCCAGATACACGAAGCAGTTACGCAAGCACTTACGAACCTGGGGGCCAGATTCACGAAGCAGTTACGCAAGCACTTACGAACCTGTACATCTTTTCTCAATCTTTGGCGGCTTTGTTTACAATTATTAAACAGTTAATGAGCTCCGAAGCACCAGGAGTCTGTTTATAACAATAACAACAGTTGATTGGGAAGTTTTCATGCTTGTAAACTGTTTAATAAATGTAACCAAAGCCGTCAAAGATTGAGGAAAGATGTACACGTTCGTAAGTGCTTGCGTAACTGCTTCGTGAATCTGGCCCCAGGTTCGTAAGTGCTTGCGTAACTTCTTCGTGAATCTGGCCCCGGGTTCGTAAGTGCTTGCGTAACTGCTTCGTGAATCTGGCCCCAGGTTCGTAAGTACTTGCGTAACTGCTTCGTGAATCCAGGTCCAGGACTGCTCAGAGCATGGAACAATGCCCTGAGAAGCTTCATATAGCAAAGTGTGACGAATGTATTTGTTTGTGTAGTTAGTAGATCAGGGG
Organism: Procambarus clarkii; assembly: GCF_040958095.1. Lineage (NCBI taxonomy): Eukaryota > Metazoa > Arthropoda > Malacostraca > Decapoda > Cambaridae > Procambarus > Procambarus clarkii. The sequence goes on from NC_091175.1 coordinate 17,019,386, forward strand.
TAGTAGGTAGTTAATAGGCAGCAGGTAGATTATGAGCAGCAGGTAGATTATGCGCAGCAGGTAGATTATGCGCAGCAGGTAGATTATGAGCAGCAGGTAGATTATAACAACAGGTAGATTGGCCGATGGCTAGAAAGGCGGGATCCAAGAGTCAATGCTTGATCCTGCAGGCACAAATAGGTGAGTACACACACACACACACACACACACACACACACACACACACACACACACACACACACACACACACACACACACACACACACACACACGCACACACACACGCACACACACACACACACACACACACACACACACACACACACACACACACACACACACACACATACACACACACAGACACACACACGCACACACAGCTGGTACATAAGCTGGAGAGACAGGCAGGTGTAGCTGGTAAGGTGCTCCAGTGGATAAGGGAGTATCTAAGCAATAGGAAGCAGAGAGTTACAGTGAGGGGTGAGACCTCCGATTGGCGTGAAGTCACCAGTGGAGTCCCACAGGGCTCTGTACTCGGTCCTATCTTGTTTCTGATATATGTAAATGATCTCCCGGAGGGTATCGATTCATTTCTCTCAATGTTTGCGGACGATGCTAAAATTATGAGAAGGATTAAAACAGAAGAGGACTGTTTGAGGCTTCAAGAAGACCTAGACAAGCTGAAGGAATGGTCGAACAAATGGTTGTTAGAGTTTAACTCAAACAAATGTAATGTAATGATGATAGGTGTAGGGAGCAGGAGGCCAGATACAAGGTATCATCTGGGAGAGGAAATTCTTCAGGAGTCAGAGAAAGAAAAAGACTTGGGGGTTGATATCACGCCAGACCTGTCTCCTGCAGCACATATCAAGAGGATAACATCAGCGGCATATGCCAGGCTGGCCAACATACGAACGGCATTCAGAAACTTGTGTAAAGAATCATTCAGAACTTTGTATACCACATATGTCAGGCCAATCCTGGAGTATGCAGCCCCAGCATGGAGTCCATATCTAGTCAAGGATAAGACTAAACTGGAAAAGGTTCAAAGGTTTGCTACTAGACTAGTACCCGAACTGAGAGGTATGAGCTACGAGGAGAGACTGCGGGAATTAAACCTCACTTCGCTGGAAGACAGAAGAGTTAGGGGGGACATGATCACCACATTCAAGATTCTCAAGGGAATTGATAGGGTAGATAAAGACAGGCTATTTAACACAAGGGGCACACGCACAAGGGGACACAGGTGGAAACTGAGTGCCCAAATGAGCCACAGAGATATTAGAAAGAACTTTTTTAGTGTCAGAGTGGTTAACAAATGGAATGCATTAGGAAGTGATGTGGTGGAGGCTGACTCCATACACAGTTTTAAGTGTTGATATGATAGAGCCTAATAGGCTCAGGAACCTGTACACCAGTTGATTGACGGTTGAGAGGCGGGACCAAAGAGCCACAGCTCAACCCCCGCAAGCACAACTAGGTGAGTACACACACACACACAAGCTGGAGATGCTCAACTGAAGCCCAACTTTAGAAATAATTAAGTAAATAACGTATTAGCACAAAAGACGAAAGCCCCAGCGGGACGCCAAACTCTCAGACTGTTTGTGCAGTTGGCAGCCCAGCGGGGGTCTAATGTCCCCCCCTTCCCCCCCCACCCCCTCCCCCCCCCACCCCCTCCCCCCCCCACCCCCTCCCCCCCCACCCCCTCCCCCCCCCCACCCCCTCCCCCAGCACGTGTCTGCCCCCCCCCCACACACACACACACCCACCTCTACATATTAATAAACATACAACAGTGTAAAATAAAATCAGAATTACACGTAAATTACAAATACAATTATTTAGCTTCCAACCTGAGTGGTGATTGGTGAAGCACCGATCACCCCCTCAGAATAGTACTTAACAGCCGTAGACATAGTGCAGTAGGCCTAGTAGTAATTACAGTAAGAGGCCAATTAAGGAAAAACAGTAGTTAGGTTTAATTACTGATGGTAATGAGGAGGCTTAGTGATGACCGACAGCCCATTGAGCTTCACAGTTGAAATGGCAGCAGCAACAGTAGCAGTGTTGATGTCACAGTCGTCACAGTTGTTACGGTGACTCACCATCATTCTCCCCCCCCCACCACTCCCCCATCATTCCCCCCCCTCCCCCTCTCACCCCCCCCCATAACCAAAACTACCACCCCTACCCCCCCCCAAGACAACCATCATGGCCACTACTACCTTCCCCCCTCCCCTCCCCCCGCCCCCACCCCTCCCCCCCTTCCAGCCTGACTCGTGAGCCTCTGGCATTAATGATGTGATAATGGTCAGTCTTCAGGAGGAGGCAGCGCCAGCGGTGAAGACTTGAGCGGGGAAAGGTGGGGAATAGTCTCTGGTGGGGGAGGGGGGGGAATTGTGGGGCTCTGGTGGGGTAGGGGAAATGTAGGGGGAGGATGACGCCGCCCCGCCATTCCCCCGCCCCCACCACTCCTCCGATGGGGGAGTGGTGGGGGGGGGTGAGGGGGAGGGTCTAGGATTGCTAGAAGGGAGGAATTATGAAAGAAGTGAAGAGACAATAAAGGAGAGAGAGGAGATACTATGCAGGGGATAAAGAGAAGTTACATAAGAACAAGAGAAGTAATTAAGGAAAATTTAATAATAGTGAATCCTTAAAATGAGCTGAATCCTTAAATTAATATATATATATATATATATATATATATATATATAGAGAGAGAGAGAGAGAGAGAGAGAGAGAGAGAGAGAGAGAGAGAGAGAGAGAGAGAGAGAGAGAGAGAGAGAGAGAGAGAGAGAGAGAGAGAGAGAGAAAGAGAGAGAGAGACAGAGAGAGAGAGCGAGAGAGAGAGAGAGAGAGAGAGAGAGAGAGAGAGAGAGAGAGAGAGAGAGAGAGAGAGAGAGAGAGAGAGAGAGAGAGAGAGAGAGAGAGAGAACAACCATAACTAACCAATTAAGACTGTGACGAGGAATGCCTGTAAGAAGAGATGTAAACAAGCGCTTAAATACTCACACACATAACACTGTCTTGCCTCCCTCTTCAAGTTTATAATAATATAAATATAAATTAATAAATATATATAAATATACATATACAAAAATATATATTATTGGTCGATACAGAGAGTGCTTAAAGGTTCTGGATATCTTGAAGCTCCTCCGCTTCAGGGCGGGAACCGAGGATGCAGCAGGCGTTGCCCCTCTGGATCGCCACACTAAGGCGCTGAAACCAAAAACTGGCTGCTCTTGGGTCCCTGATGACGTCAATGAGCTTGGAGCCCAATCTCCATAAAACTGGGACCCTCGATCCCTTTCAAAAACCTTTGACTATGTACTGCCTTAATACATATTACTAGTACATATGTAACCTTAGTGCGATAGGTCTATAGCCTTTAACTAATGCATCAACACCCCTTGTGTAGGGGAGCCATATCTCCAGATATATCCGCTTCTGGGGTCAGATTCACGAAGCGGTTACGCAAGCAGTTACGAACCTGGGGCCAGATTCATGAAGCAGTTACGCAAGCACTTACGAACCTGTACATCTTTTCTCAATCTTTGGCGGCTTTGTTTACAATTATTAAACGGTTAATGAGCTCCGAAGCACCAGGAGGCTGTTTATAACAATAACAACAGTTAATTGGCAAGTTTTCATGCTTGTAAACTGTTTAATAAATGTAACCAAAGCCGTCAAAGATTGAGGAAAGATGTACACGTTCGTAAGTACTTGCGTAACTGCTTCGTGAATCTGGCCTCAGGTTCGTAAGTACTTGCATAACTGCTTCGTGAATCTGGCCCCAGGTTCGTAAGTACTTGCGTAACTGCTTCGTGAATCTGGCCCCAGGTTCGTAAGTACTTGCATAACTGCTTCGTGAATCTGGCCCCAGGTTCGTAAGTACTTGCGTAACTGCTTCGTGAATCTGGCCCCAGGTTCGTAAGTACTTGCGTAACTGCTTCGTGAATCTGACCCCGAGTGCTTGTCCTCCACACTATTCTGAGTGCCTGTGCTACTGGCACTTCGCATTTTCTTTATAAATCTCGAATACCACGAGTCTGGACCCCGGGGCCGAGTGCATGGACATACCTCGCGATGATTTCGGGGCTCAGCTTCCCCGCGGCCCGGTCCTCGACCAGGGCATGCTGTCAAGTTCTCTTTCAGTATATATTTTCATCCGTTTGGATATGGTAGTTGACTAAATTGGCTCGAGTGCCTCTAAATACTCCATCTATTGACGATCCTTCCGTTGACTATGTTAGTTACCAACGGGAATAGAATAATAGACACAGGGGAGGTGTCTATTCAACTTCAACCACCAATCAAGAGACAACTGTCGCTTCACTCACAGAATTATTCGATTTAACTGAACTTTTGTATTTAATTATGCATGCTTGGGGCCTAATTATACACGTCTGGGGAGACATACGGGATAATTATACAACCTTGGGATGATACGTAATTAAGTCGCACCAGTCTGAGACGATATGTAACTAAGTCCCACTAGTCTGAGACAATACGCCACAAAGTCCTACCAGTCTGAGACGATACGCCACCAAGTCCCACCAGTCTGAGACGATACGCCACCAAGTCCTACCAGTCTGAGACGATACGCCACCAAGTCCCACCAGTCTGAGACAATACACCACCAAGTCCCACCAGTCTGAGACGATACGTAAAAAAGTCCCACCAGTCTGAGACGATACGCCACCAAGTCCTACCAGTCTGAGACGATACGTAAAAAAGTCCCACCAGTCTGAGACGATACGCCACCAAGTCCCACCAGTCTGAGACGATACGCCACCAAGTCCCACCAGTCTGAGACGATACGCCACTAAGTCCCACCAGTCTGAGACGATACGCCACCAAGTCCCACCAGTCTGAGACGATACGCCACCAAGTCCCACCAGTCTGAGACGATACGCCACTAAGTCCCACCAGTCTGAGACGATACGCCACTAAGTCCCACCAGTCTGAGACGATACGCCACCAAGTCCCACCAGTCTGAGACGATACGCCACTAAGTCCCACCAGTCTGAGACGATACGCCACCAAGTCCCACCAGTCTGAGACGATACGCCACCAAGTCCCACCAGTCTGAGACGATACGCCACCAAGTCCCACCAGTCTGAGACGATACGCCACCAAGTCCCACCAGTCTGAGACGATACGCCACCAAGTCCCACCAGTCTGAGACGATACGCCACCAAGTCCCACTAGTCTGAGACGATACGCCACCAAGTCCCACCAGTCTGAGACGATACGCTACTAAGTCCCACCAGTCTGAGACGATACGCCATTAAGTCCCACCAGTCTGAGACGATACGCCACTAAGTCCCACCAGTCTGAGACGATACGCCACCAAGTCCCACCAGTCTGAGACGATACGCCACCAAGTCCCACCAGTCTGAGACGATAAGCCACCAAGTCCCACCAGTCTGAGACGATACGCCACTAAGTCCCACCAGTCTGAGACGATACGCCACCAAGTCCCACCAGTCTGAGACGATACGCCACCAAGTCCCACCAGTCTGAGACAATACGCCACTAAGTCCCACCAGTCTGAGACAATACGCCACTAAGTCCCACCAGTCTGAGACGATACGCCACTAAGCTGTCGGTGCGGCGCCGCTGCGTAACCCGCTTTTAATGAAGAAAGATAATGAGAGGCGGTGTTTACCCTGGGCTGATCTTGGGGTGTTTAATTACCGGTCAGGCACGGGCGTTTGAGGGAGGGGAGGGGAGGGCTGGGTAGGAGAAGAGGGGAGGAGAGAGAGAGAGAAAAAGGGAAAGGTCGAAGGGAGATAAGAAAGTAGGGGAAGATATGGGAAAATTAAAATCGCTGGTACAAGGAGAAAAAAAAAAGGATTCATTATATTGTGTGAAAAGAAATATAATGTGTGAAGAGGTAATGTGAGTAAGGGGAAATATAATGACTGAGGGGGGGGGGATATATAATGAGTTTGGGGAACATGAGTTTGGGAGCCGGTCGGCCGAGCGGACAGCACGCGGGACTTGTGATCCTGTGGTCCTGGGTTCAATCCCAGGCGCCGGCGAGAAACAATGGGCAGAGTTTCTTTCACCCTATGCCCCTGTTACCTAGCAGTAAAATAGGTACCTGGGAGTTAGTCAGCTGTCACTGGCTGCTTCCTGGGGGTGGAGGCCTGGTCGAGGACCGGGCCGCGGGGACACTAAAAAGCCCCGAAATCATCTCAAGATAACCTCAAGATAACATGGAATGTTTGAGACACTGAACATTGAGATTAGGAAGAACATCGAACCATGTTATGGTGTCAGGGAAGGAGAGAGGAGGGAAGGAGGAAGAGAAGAGGAGGGAAGGAAGAGGACAAGGGGCATGAAAGGGAAGGAATAGGAGAGGAGGAGTGGAGGACCCTTACTGGTGATCAACGACTGATGGCTGTGAAATTAAAGACCCCAATGTCCACTGGTTAGTTAATTTTAACGACTGTTGCCGTAACTGGATGTGTGTGTGTGTGTGTGTGTGTGTGTGTGTGTGTGTGTGTGTGTGTGTGTGTGTGTGTGTGTGTGTGTGTGTGTGTCTGTGTGCGCGTGTGTGTGTGTGTGTGTGTGTGTGTGTGTGTGTGTGTGTGTGTGTGTGTGTGTGTGTGTGTGTGTGTGTGTGTGTGTGTGTGTGTGTGTGCGTGTGTAGCATAAACCCAAAGATGCTGAAAACATCTTCAGCAGAATGAACAACATTAGGCAGACAGAATGCCTCTCCGAGCAGTGTTCAGTGAACCAGACGCGCTTGGTCAAACATAGTTTTAGAAATTGAGCGATCCAGCATGCACAGGGAACGAAGGGGAAGAATCCAGGCCGCATGTAAGCCACTGGAACCCTCTGAATAAGGCTGAAAATGAAGTTTCTGTAGCCCCTTTCTCCAGTGTAAGTCTGAGAGGACTTTACTCTATCGGATATGCTAAGACTATACCTCTAACCGTGCGCGAAATGTCTAGGTGAACACCCAGCAAACTCAGCCTAACCACGACACAGTCGCAGCATCGTTACGCTGCATCTTTGTTGGAGATATATTGAATAAAGCGCGAGGAAACGGCGGGAGACAATGAATGGATATATTTTTACGATGTAACAGCAGGTTGTAACATGTGTAGGCCTTACAGAACATTGTATGAATTACTGAACCAATTCCGGTGTATTATAAGGCACTACAACCATGCTCCACACAGGTAACAGCCACTACAACCATGTTCCACACAGGTAACAGCCACTACAACCACGCTCCACACAGGTAACAGCCACTACAGCCATGCTCCACACAGGTAACAGCCACTACAACCATGCTCCACACAGGTAACAGCCACTACAGCCATGCTCCACACAGGCAACAGCCACTACAACCATGCTCCACACAGGTAACAGCCACTACAACCACGCTCCACACAGGTAACAGCCACTACAGCCATGCTCCACACAGGCAACAGCCACTACAGCCATGCTCCACACAGGTAACAGCCACTACAACCATGCTCCACACAGGTAACAAGCCACTACAACCATGCTCCACACAGGTAACAAGCCACTACAACCATGCTCCACACAGGTAACAGCCACTACAACCATGCTCCACACAGGTAACAAGCCACTACAGCCATGCTCCACACAGATAACAACCATGCTCCACACAGGTAACAACGATGCTCACCACAGGTAACAACCATGCTCACCACAGGTAACAACCATGCTCACCACAGGTAACAACCATGCTCACCACAGGTAACAACCATGCTCACCACAGGTAACAACCATGCTCACCACAGGTAACAACCATGCTCCACACTGGTAACAACCATGCTCCACACAGGTAACAACCATGCTCACCACAGGTAACAACCATGCTCCACACTGGTAACAACCATGCTCACCACAGGTAACAACCATGCTCCACACAGGTAACAACCATGCTCCACACAGGTAACAACCATGCTCACCACAGGTAACAACCATGCTCCACACTGGTAACAACCATGCTCCACACAGGTAACAACCATGCTCCACACTGGTAACAACCATGCTCACCACAGGTAACAACCATGCTCCACACTGGTAACAACCATGCTCCACACAGGTAACAACCATGCTCCACACTGGTAACAACCATGCTCACCACAGGTAACAACCATGCTCCACACTGGTAACAACCATGCTCCACACAGGTAACAACCATGCTCCACACAGGTAACAACCATGCTCCACACTGGTAACAACCATGCTCACCACAGGTAACAACCATGCTCCACACAGGTAACAACCATGCTCCACACTGGTAACAACCATGCTCCACACTGGTAACAACCATGCTCCACACAGGTAACAACCATGCTCACCACAGGTAACAACCATGCTCCACACTGGTAACAACCATGCTCACCACAGGTAACAACCATGCTCCACACTGGTAACAACCATGCTCCACACAGGTAACAACCATGCTCCACACAGGTAACAACCATGCTCCACACTGGTAACAACCATGCTCACCACAGGTAACAACCATGCTCCACACAGGTAACAACCATGCTCCACACAGATAACAACCATGCTCCACACAGGTAACAACCATGCTCCACACAGATAACAACCATGCTCCACACAGGTAACAACCATGCTCCACACTGGTAACAACCATGCTCACCACAGGTAACAACCATGCTCCACACAGGTAACAACCATGCTCCACACAGATAACAACCATGCTCCACACAGGTAACAACCATGCTCCACACAGATAACAACCATGCTCCACACAGGTAACAACCATGCTCCACACAGGTAACAACCATGCTCCACACAGATAACAACCATGCTCCACACAGGTAACAACCATGCTCCACACAGGTAACAACCATGCTCCACACTGGTAACAACCATGCTCACCACAGGTAACAACCATGCTCCACACAGGTAACAACCATGCTCCACACAGATAACAACCATGCTCCACACAGGTAACAACCATGCTCCACACAGATAACAACCATGCTCCACACAGGTAACAACCATGCTCCACACAGATAACAACCATGCTCCACACAGATAACAACCATGCTCACCACAGGTAACAACCATGCTCACCACAGGTAACAACCATGCTCCACACAGATAACAACCATGCTCCACACAGGTAACAACCATGCTCCACACAGATAACAACCATGCTCCACACAGATAACAACCATGCTCCACACAGGTAACAACCATGCTCCACACAGATAACAACCATGCTCCACACAGGTAACAACCATGCTCCACACAGATAACAACCATGCTCCACACAGATAACAACCATGCTCACCACAGGTAACAACCATGCTCACCACAGGTAACAACCATGCTCCACACAGATAACAACCATGCTCCACACAGATAACAACCATGCTCCACACAGGTAACAACCATGCTCCACACAGATAACAACCATGCTCCACACAGGTAACAACCATGCTCCACACAGATAACAACCATGCTCCACACAGATAACAACCATGCTCACCACAGGTAACAACCATGCTCCACACAGGTAACAACCATGCTCCACACAGATAACAACCATGCTCCACACAGATAACAACCATGCTCACCACAGGTAACAACCATGCTCACCACAGGTAACAACCATGCTCCACACAGATAACAACCATGCTCCACACAGATAACAACCATGCTCCACACAGGTAACAACCATGCTCCACACAGATAACAACCATGCTCCACACAGGTAACAACCATGCTCCACACAGATAACAACCATGCTCCACACAGATAACAACCATGCTCACCACAGGTAACAACCATGCTCCACACAGGTAACAACCATGCTCCACACAGATAACAACCATGCTCCACACAGATAACAACCATGCTCACCACAGGTAACAACCATGCTCACCACAGGTAACAACCATGCTCCACACAGGTAACAACCATGCTCCACACTGGTAACAACCATGCTCCACACTGGTAACAACCATGCTCACCACAGGTAACAACCATGCTCACCACAGGTAACAACCATGCTCCACACAAAATCAGAAGTTGCTACACACAAACTCTGAAGGGAATAACAAAAATATATTTGGATACAAGTGAATAAAATACAACTAAACTTTACATGGCTTTATGCACTGACCCGAGGAAGGTCAACGTATAAAGAAAGGTCATATGCTGTACTGATTTTCAGATCCAATTCCTGATTTAGCAAAAAATTTTTGTTATTGTTTTACCTCAAACATTAGCAACACTCCCAAGTATTTAAAATAGTCATCCATGATACAATTCCCCATCTCCTAATTTCTTGAAAGGAAAACGGTACCAAACCCCCCCGGATTCTGGGGGGACCCCATGGGTATAAAGTTCCATAAACTTAAAAGGCACGAATGTTGTAAATGATGACTGTTTAAACAGCCAATTGAAACATCTTCTTTCACACAATACCACTCACAACTTACCCAATCAACAGCTACAGATTAAAAACGCTAAAATAGGGCCAAAAATACACGGGAAAAGAACGACAGTGAGGGGGTGAGATACAGTATTGTATTCGACCTACACGAAGGGAATCCAATCCTCGGTATGTGAGACTCGAATTAGCTTGGCAGTATCGAGGTGAGGCTCACTTGTCTCTGGGATCAGGGAGGGGATTTCGGAACTGATTGTTGTGAGTGTGGAGGTACTTGGAGCATAAGCTGTGGCGGCGACGTTCAGAGAGAGAGAGAGAGAGAGAGAGAGAGAGAGAGAGAGAGAGAGAGAGAGAGAGAGAGAGAGAGAGAGAGAGAGAGAGAGAGAGAGAGAGAGAGAGAGAGACGAGAGTAAGGGACATGAGGGATTATGATAAATTGTGTTCCTTCTGCTGGACGAATGTTGGCGACTGTGAGGGAATGTTGGCGACTGTGAGGGAATGTTGGCGACTGTGAGGGAATGTTGGCGACTGTGAGGGAATGTTGGCGACTGTGAGGGAATGTTGGCGACTGTGAGGGAATGTTGGCGACTGTGAGGGAATGTTGGCGACTGTGAGGAGATGTTGGCGACTGTGAGGGAATGTTGGCGACTGTGAGGGAATGTTGGCGACTGTGAGGGAATGTTGGCGACTGTGAGGAGAATGTTGGCGACTGTGAGGGAATGTTGGCGACTGTGAGGAGAATGTTGGCGACTGTGAGGGAATGTTGGCGACTGTGAGGAGAATGTTGGCGACTGTGAGGGAATGTTTGCATGAAGCATAAGCAGGCCGACATGAGTGAGAGTATACAAGTATCTCACCATACAGAGAGAGAGAGTATACAAGTATCTCACCACACAGAGAGAGAGAGTATACAAGTATCACATCATACATAAGACGGTTCACACATAATATCAAAACCTACTTAACCCTATCCACCCTAACCAAGCCCCAACTTAACCTACCAGCTTTTAAACCAGCAGAAAACGACATTTGCCGAACCTATTCGTAGACAATTTGTCCTCATCCAGCGAGGAACATTGCTGACGATCTTGCAAGGTTCGTGTTTACGAATGCAACATTGCAGTAAAGTGACATATGGGTTGACCTATCACATAGGCCATTAGGTTGACCTATCACATAGGCGAGGGACCGCCATAGGTGGCGGTCCCTCGATTGTTTCAAGCGTGGGTTGGACATGTATATGAGTGGGATTGGGTGGTTATATATAGGAGCTGCCTCGTATGGGCCAATAGGCCTTCTGCAGTTGCCATTGTTCTTATGTTCTTACGTTCATATGTTCATAGTTTGACTCACAGATTTCACGAGAAGTGGCACATGAAGATTAGAAAAAGACACAACTAAAAAAAAAAAAACTAAAAAATAATTAATGTAATTGTAAACACAAAATAATTCTTGCTTAATGCAAATTACAAATCCAAAATCACTTCCATTACCGGTAACTACCGTTACCTGCCACAGGTAACGGTAGCCACCTGCCACAGGTAACGGTAGCCACCTGCCACAGGTAACGGTAGCCACCTGCCACAGGTAACGGTAGCCACCTGCCACAGGTAACGGTACCCACCTGCCACAGGTAACGGTAGCCACCTGCCACAGGTAACGGTAGCCACCTGCCACAGGTAACGGTAGCCACCTGCCACAGGTAACGGTAGCCACCTGCCACAGGTAACGGTAGCCACCTGCCACAGGTAACGGTAGCCACCTGCCACAGGTAACGGTAGCCACCTGCCACACGTAACGGTAGCCACCTGCCACAGGTAACGGTAGCCACCTGCCACAGGTAACGGTAGCCACCTGCCACAGGTAACGGTAGCCACGTGCCACAGGTAACGGTACCCACCTGCCACAGGTAACGGTAGCCACCTGCCACAGGTAACGGTAGCCACCTGCCACAGGTAACGGTAGCCACCTGCCACAGGTAACGGTACCCACCTGCCACAGGTAACGGTACCCACCTGCCACAGGTAACGGTAGCCACCTGCCACAGGTAACGGTAGCCACCTGCCACAGGTAACGGTAGCCACCTGCCACAGGTAACGGTACCCACCTGCCACAGGTAACGGTAGCCACCTGCCACAGGTAACGGTAGCCACCTGCCACAGGTAACGGTACCCACCTGCCACAGGTAACAGTAACCCAACCTGATCCTGGCAACCACTGTGTCGCACAGTCTGGTCGACGTTTCGTGCTGCCCATAAACATAGGTTTCAGATCTGAACAAATCATAGCTTTTTCTACTGGTGCTTTCAGGTCGTTGGGAGTCAGATTCTCTCCGTTTTCTGTAATACCGTTCGCATACCCTTTTTTGTGCGTGTTTATCCGTTCTTATTTCTATTCCATATTCTTCCTTCCTCCTGTTCCCCCCCTTTTCCACGGTACCTTTCTTCCTTCTCTCTCTCTTTCCCCCTCCTCCCCGCAACTCTTCTACCTTTCCAGCTTTCTTCTTCCTTCCTCCTCTCTCTCTCTCTCCCTCCTCCTCCTCCCATCCGTCCTTGACCCCCCCCCCCCAAGTGACTCACCCCCCCCCCCCCCCCGCAGCAATAAACAACCACTGCTTCACTGGCCAGTTCTCCGCCTCAGCTGCAGAACATTAACTACGCCCTTCTACAATAACACTCACTGTTCGTGTCGCGATTGTGTGATACCGTGAGTCCAGTAACTACCTATTAAAACAAGGGGGTGGCAACCCGGGGGCGCCGGTTTATCGCCTAGAAAAAGAACCTTTTGACTATACTCCACAAGGTCTTAGCTGTTTACAGATCAGTTTTAAAGACTTCTTGTATCCTCCTCCCCCCTCCCCCAGTTCCCTGAGCTCCTAATTAATGTATTATTGAATCGACGCTTAAAAAACAAATACAGTTTAGGAGAGATAAGCGCGGTTGCATATTGAAAATTACTTGATAAAGATGAAGTCAAAATAATAACGAAAATGATAGTGAAAATGCTAATAAAGGCTCTCCTCTCTCTCTCTATTCTCCTCTTTCATTCATTCATTCATTCATTCTCTCTCTCTCTCTCTCTCTCTCTCTCTCTCTCTCTCTCTCTCTCTCTCTCTCTCTCTCTCTCTCTCTCTCTCTCTCTCTCTCTCTCTCTCTCTCTCTCTCTCTCTCTCTCTCTCTCAGTTTCTCTCTTGATCTTGTTTTTAATCTTTCTCTCTTTCTTTCTCTTGATCTCATCTGTCCAGTTGGGATTTGTACAAGTGCCAGAGAAGCGTAGTTTAGTGTTCTAAGAAGATAATCTTGGATTACCCCAAGATTATCTTTTTTGGGGGCTTCTCTCGCGTACTCCCGTGAATGCTTAACTTAATTTGCAGAATAAGAAATATGAATGTTCTTGTAGTGGTCTTCGCAATCCTGTTCCAATCTACATATCTTTGCATTTGCTTCGGTTAAAATCTAGCATCCATCTCTCAGACCATTTTTGGGGTATGTCCAAAATCCATTTGCAATGTCTTTCAATCTGTGTCCTGATTCTTCTCATTAGTTTGCATCATCTGCAAACATTGATAACATATGAAGGGGCCAATTTGTTCTGTCAGGTCATTGACATATAAAAGAAACAGTAGCAATGGAGTCCAAAACAGACCCTTGTGGTAGTCCACTACTAACCTCTCCTCACTCTGATATCTCTGCCCTCACTGTGTGTGTGTGTATTCACCTAGTTGTGCTTGCGGGGGTTGAGCTCTGCTCTTTCGGCCCGCCGCTCAACTGTCAATCAATCAACTATTACTAAATACTAACTAATTTGTTTTCCACACACACACACACCCAGGAAGCAGCCCGCAGCAGCTGTCTAACTCCCAGGTACCTATTTACTACTAGGTAACAGGGAGCATCAAGGTGAAAGAAACTCTGCCCAGTTTGTTTCTGCCATCACCGGGATCGAACCCGGACCCTAGGATTACGAGAACAGAGCGCTGTCTTCTCAGCTATCAGGCACCCTTACACACACACACACACACGTGTGTCTGTGTGCATGTGTGAATGTGTAGGTGTACTTATATATGTGTGTGTGTGCATGGCTGTGTGAAAGCATTTTGAGTTTGTGATTTGCAGTACAATATAATAATTCCTAAAATGAAAGTAACTTAGAATGACTAGTTACAAGAACATAGTTTTCAGCACGGCCACTGGCGGCGCCACCTGCAGGAACACGTGGTCAAGATGCTATGCAATTCCAGGCGAGAGCTGATAGCATTGAATTTCACAAGATAGAATCCAACAGTTCATGATTTATTATTCAGAAATGATATTTGCATTTCGATGGACGAACGGACAGGCGAATACCATATATATATACATACATCCTTCCCGACATTCATGGGAGTGTGAATAATCATACAATACGATTAACGGGTCTAAACCCCACTTCTTATTCACGTTCACTGCCTAATGAATGGAGTACCACAAGGAGTGGAACTAGAGCCTATATCAATATACAGGATGGAAAAGAAAACGGGTTCTTTCTCTGTAATATTTGTTGATAACGCGATACTAATGAAAAGAAACAGAACAGACTGTGATATATACCGCAACAGAAAGTAAAATTGCATGAGATATGAAACATTGCAGTATAAAATAAATTAGAAACCTTCTTGCAATAGAAAAGGAGACAGACCTGAGAGTATATATTTAATTATAACTATAATGCTGGAAGGTATAGCTTTAAGGCTAACTTTAACATTAGCTAATTATAACAATATGGTAAAAAATAATCTATTAAAAACACATAAATATATATTCAATAAATATATATTATAAACATATTCAATAAATAAATTAAACCAGGGAAAAATCTGAAAGAATAAATAAACCATTACATAAATTTATTACAATGGACGATAAATATTTACACCCAAAACACTGTTAATAACCGACTCTATAAACCATATAAATACTGACGCTACGAAATGAGCCTTGTAAGTGAACCTGTGTATACATAGTGTATATCTTGTACATAAAATAGTATTTTTATTATTATAATAGAGTACAAGGAGAAGGTGGGGGGGGTTAGGGTTAGAAGACCCCCCCCCCAACTCCTGGGGCTCCCTGGCCGGTGGGGGGGGGGAGTGGAGTGACAAGGGGTGGACTTACCTATTAATGTGCCTCTATTAGTGACAAAGGAGAAGTGAAGCCTATTTGGTTCTTCATGCTCCGCATAAATAATACCCTTTTATGGGTCCCTGTCGAGGTCGAGGACCGGGCCGCGGGGACGGTAAGCCCCGAAATCATCTCAATCAATCAATCATCTCAAGATAACCTGATGAGTTGCACTTTTAACTAATCCGGTGCTCAAATTTGTGGTGGAATCTGGCCATAAAGTTGAGGATGGAGGTGGCTTCCACTGCTTCTTTCGGCGCATTTCCCTAATATGTTTGAATGCACTCACCTAGTTGTACTCCACCTACTTGTGCTTGCCGGGGTTGAGCTTTGGCTCTTTGATCCCACCTCTCAATGTGTATGTATTTGTACGCACACGTATGCGTGTGCTCTCTGCACGAGTGTGTGTTGATATTAGTGCAAAATATGTATACTCAATGTCAACTGGAAGTCCATTTGTATGAATACTAATAATTAAAAACAAATAATTAACCAATACTAACTAATAATTAAAACATACATATATAGATATGTGACAGTGTCAGACTACGGAAGAAAATTGAAACAGGAATTTCCTTAAGTACTTTCGTATATTAATACATCTTCAGAAGGAGTCAATAGAAGAAGGAGTACTAATATACGAAAGTACTTAAGGAAATTCCTGTTTCAATTTTCCTCCGTGGTCTGACACTGTCACATTTTTAATCACGTGTTTATTTTCGTGATATACACACATATAGATATGTGTATATATGAACTTATACAGATAGGGTAAACAAAATAAGATAAAGAAAACTTTGGTCCAATATTATAATCCTCGAGGCATCAACAACAACAGTACTTGCAATACATCAACAACAACAATACAACAGCACTTGCAACACATCATCAACAACAACAACAACAATACAACAGCACTTGCAACACATCAGTCCACACACAACCATTTTGTTGCAAGGTCCAGCTTGGAGGATTAAGCAACTGCGGCGCTAAACCTGCATTAAGCCTTCAACTGCTACTGTCACATTGTTCGGCGCCGGCCGCTCGTCGTCGCCAATTATTATTTTTTTTGTATCTATTAATTTGTTATGTGCCCTATGAGGTGGTGTGTATCCCTACTTATTAAACAAAAACAAACCTAATCTAAAGCTAACCTAACCTAACCTAACCTAAGGGAACTTAACGTAACGTAACCTAACCTAACGTAATCTAACCTAACCTAAGGGAAACTAACATAATGTAATCTAACGAAACCTAACCTAACGTAATCTTATCTACCCTAACATAACCTAACCTAACCTAAGGGAACTTGACGTAATGTAACCTAACATAATCTAACCTAACCTAACCTAACGTAATCTAGCCTAACGTAACCAAACCTAACGTAATCTTATCTACCCTTACCTAACCTAACCTAACCTAAGGGGAGGATAGAAGCACAAACCAGTGAATCTGTACGATGGTACAACATGGTTGCAGCTGGCAATCCCAATCATTATGGCCGAAGAGGAGGACGACGAGGGAGAGAATCAGTAATAGCGAGAATCCGTCTTGGATACAAATATCCATGGAGATTTGGAATGGAAACAACAGTTGATCAGCGAAGTTGCAGAATCTGTGGTGAGAGTGATGGACACTGCCTTGACCACTATCTACGTGAATGTGAACACCTGAATATTAGGAATATGTGTAGAATAATAAACCCCACATTGTTTGAGTTAGGAAAACACTATTTGTCAAATATTGATACTGTTCTTAAAAGATTTCCCCATTTTGCACCCGCAAGATAACGTAAGCTTTTAAGGGTTGATAGATGTTAATCTTGTTTGAGGAGCTGTTCACTTGAGACAGTTAAGCAAGTCCCAGCTGTGTCTGGGTACAAGTGACAGGATGAACAACCCAGCGGGTTTTCTTCCTATTGGGGAGTGTTGTACATTCTGCTATGGCGGTGTGTCCACTCACAAGATGAGTGGCCTGCCCAATAAACTCGCCCCTCGGGGCAAAATTTAAAAAAAAATTATCTACCCAAACCTAACCTAACCTAAGGGAACTTAACGTAACCTAATCTAACCTAACGTAATCTTATCTACCCTAACTTAACCTAACCTAAGGGAACTTAACGTAACCTAACCTAACGGAATCTAATCTAACCTAACCTAAGGGAAACTAACATAATGTAATCTAACGAAACCTAAGCTAACGTAATATTATCTAACCTAACTTAGGGGAAACTAATGTAATGTAATCTAACGTAACCTAACTTAACGTAATCTAACCTAGCATTATCTTATCTAACCTAACCTAAGGGAAACTGACGTAATGTATTCTAACATAACTAACCCTAACCTAACGTGATCTAACGTGATCAAGTACTAATGCCTATATAAGTGAGGTGAAAGTGTATGTGTGTGTGGGTGTAATTACCTCAGTGTAATTACCTAAGTGTAGTTACAGCTACGCTCGTGGTGTCCCGTCTTCCCAGTACTCTTTGTCTTATAACGCTGTGAAACTACTGGCGGATTTGGCTTCCACACCTGTTTGTGTGTGTGTGTGTGTGTGTGTATTCACCTATTTTGCCTGCAGGATCGAGCATTGGCTCCTGGATCCCGTCTTTCTAGGCTTCGGTTATTTAAAGCAACGACTCCTGTCCTTCTTCTATATCATACCTGGTTTCAAAGTTCTGAATAGTGTTTACTTCCACAATGTGTTCATTTAGTTCATTCCATTTCCCCACGACTCTCACGCTAAAAGAAAACTTTCTAACATCTCTGTGACTCATCTGAGTTTCCAGCTTCCACCCATGTCCCATTGTTCTGTTGTGTGTGAGTGTGTGAATGTGTGTGTGTGTGTGTGTGTGTGTGTGTGTGTGTGCGTGTGTGTGTGTGTGTGTGTGTGTGTGTGCGTGTGTGTCGGTGAACATGCTCAACGTTTGCTATGCTGGTGTTTATAGGTGGGGTTCTCAGCCAGTTATTAACCCGCGAGAATAACAAACAGGGTGTTGACGCGCCTCTGGCCGAGTGAATGGGGCGTTACATCAGGGTAAATAAATGTTCTCAATACATCGGTGGGCTCTCTGGCGCACACACACACACACACACACACAGTTGACAGATGGAATGCATTAGGCAGTGATGTGGTGGAGGCTGACTCCATACACAGTTTCAAGGGCAGATATGATAGAGCCCAGCAGGCTCAGGAACCTGTATACCGGTTGATTAACAGTTGAGAGGCGGGACCAAAGAGACAGAACTCAACCCCCGCAAACACAACTAGGTGAGCATACACACACACAAACACACACACACACACACACACACACACACACACACACACACACACACACACACACACACACACACAGACACACACACACACACACACACACACACACACACACACACACACACACACACACACACACACACACACACACAGGCCAGCGTAAACGACCTACTTTATAGGTTGATTAATTAAATATCAAGACACTTAAGTGCATGTAACACAGGATAAGTGTGACTCAAGAGCGAAGACCCTCCAGCCACTTACTCGCATCACTATTCTCTACTACACCAACAAATATCGCCATACTCCCAAGACTAATACGATAAGTGACTCGCGGTTTCTCTCTATTGGATGGGAACCTCTCAGTCTAAACTCTGAATAACGAAAGAGATATTTGTAATACGTTGTCATTAACGTTTAACTTGCCTTCCTTATCTATGAAATGGATTAACGTGGTTTCCTTATCTGTGACAAGGATTACTTTGCGTTCCTTATCTATGAGAAAGATTACTTAGCTTTTCTTATCTCTGAGAAGGATTACTTTTGCTTTCCTTATCTCTGAGAAAGATTACTTAGCTTTTCTTATCTCTGAGAAGGATTACTTTGCGTTCCTTATCTATGAGAAAGATTACTTAACTTTTCTTATCTCTGAGAAGGATTACTTTTGCTTTCCTTATCTGTGAGAAGGATTAATTTCCCTTCCCCTACTCACTAGTAGGATTTCAGAGCCAACAGACTACTATAAGGATGAAATCCCCATGAAACTCACGGGTCTCACAGCTCTTAGTGACTGTGGGAACAAGCATAGGGGAGATTGTGAGCCGCTCGAACCATTGACCACAGAGAAGCACCAAGAGGTTGCTTGCTGTCCACTTTAACAGCGACCTCTCATCCAGAAATGTCTGTGCTTATAGGTATATAACACAACCCACATATACGAAATGAAAATGCTGTTCCAGAACCACCCTGGAACCTTATTCAGTCCTGATAAAGGTACAGGCTGGCCCGTAACGTCAATAGGGGTCCGGGAGGCGCCCGAAACTTAGGCACTTTTATTTTAGTCGGACTAAAAGTTATTTTTAAATTTAGTTATCTATTCAAGCTATGTGATTTAACATTATTTTCGGAATATGTATAGTTACTATGGATGTTACTTTAAAATGTAAGCTCCCCCCTCCAGAAAAAAGACCACGTTTTATGTAGTATATTTGAATATACTAAAATATTTTGAGTATATACTCATCAAAAGAAATGAAAGACTCGCCCTAAATATACAGAGAAACGACTGCGCCATCTTGCTACATACATACATATATATATATATATATATATATATATATATATATATATATATATATATATATATATATATATATTTATTTATTTATTTATTTATTCCTGATGTTCGCAGTTGTATGTTAGCAACAGGTAAATTCTTATCGTCTCCAGCAACACCTACTTAACCACCTCATTCACGCCGACCAACCACCATCTGCTTGTTTAGTTAAGTAGTGTGAAGATTGGCACACTCTCATGCACCATAGAGACACGCTCTCTCTCTCTCTCTCTCTCTCTCTCTCTCTCTCTCTCTCTCTCTCTCTCTTCTCTCTCTTCTCTCTCTCTCTCTCTCTCTCTCTCTCTCTCTCTCTCTCTCTCTCTCTCACTCTCACTCTCACTCTCTCATCTCTCTCTCTCTCTCTCTCTCTCACTCTCTCTCTCTCTCTCTCTCTCTCTCTCTCTCTCTCTCTCTCTCTCTCACTCTCTCACTCTCTCTCTCTCTCTCTCTCTCTCTCTCTCTCTCTCTCTCTCTCTCTCACTCTCTCACTCTCTCTCTCTCTCTCACTCTCTCTCTCTCTCTCTCTCTCTCTCTCTCTCTCTCTCTCTCACTCTCTCTCTCTCTCTCTCTCTCTCTCTCCTCTCTCACTTTCTCCTCTCACTTTCTCACAAACCAGAGTGACCTATAACCCAATAATGAATTACTTCTACCACACAGGAAGAACAAGTTGTTAAAGCCACCTCCATCCAGAACTTTAAGAACTGAATCGACATGGAAATCAAGCGTCAGAATAGTTGAATTATATCGCAACAGATACCCAACTAGGAGGCGGGGCCCTGGAGCTAGACCTCACTACCACCGTAGACACTGATAGATATGCAGGCGATGAGTCACAGTAACGTGGCTGAAGTATGTTGACCAGACCACACACTAGAAATTGAAGGTACGACGACGTTTCGGTCCGTCCTGGACCATTAATCGACTTGAGAATGGTCCAGGACGGACCGAAACGTCATCGTCCCTTCAATTCCTAGTGTGTGGTCTGGTCAACTGATAGATAAGTACTCGATGTTTATACCCTGTGCAGGGAACGACTGGGAAATGGAACTAAACTGCAAGAATTCAAAGAAAACGAGAAGCGCTGTTATCAATGGCTGATGGCTTTTTAACCTTTATTTAGTCTCTTGTGTGTGTGTGTGTGTGTGTGTGTGTGTGTGTGTGTGTGTGTGTGTGTGTGTGCGTATGTGTGTGTGTGTGTGTGTGTGTGTGTGTGTGTGTGTGTGTGTGTGTGTGTGTGTGTGTGTGTGTGTGTGTGTGTGTGTGTGTGTGTCTGTGTGTGTGTGTCTGTGTGTGTGTGTGTGTGTGTGTGTGTGTGTGTGTGTGTGTGTGTGTGTGTGTGTGTGTCTGTGTGTGTGTGTCTGTGTGTGTGTGTGTGTGTGTGTGTGTGTGTGTGTGTGTCTGTGTGTGTGTGTGTGTGTGTGTGTGTGTGTGTGTGTGTGTGTGTGTGTGTGTGTGTGACGCCTGCGGAATCACCACACAACAAATCATCAAACTGCACTAATCAGTCTCCACCAAACAACGACTCATCGGGAGCGTTCGTCCTCTCTGTTTACACCACACACACACACACACACACACACACACACACACACACATCATTTACACACACACACCCGCGTGTTTTCACAATTTACTTACTTTCACAACGACTGACAATTGTCGTTTACAACCAAATCACAAGGGGGATCGAACCCGGAACCTCAGGACTACGAATCCCGAGCGCTGTCTACTCAGCTGTCAGGCCCCTGGTCGAAGACTAACATCACAATCACTTGGACTGAAAGCATTCACACCTGTCAGCCAGAAGCCTCACACATATATATGTCACTATAGCCAGGTATAAGAGAATAGGCTGAGGTATGCGCGCGCACCTGCCCCCTTAACCCCTATAGAGTGGATCTATACAATGAGAGGTATACTCAACGTATTATCAGGGGTATAAATACACACCCAGAAGTATACCCCATTTCTTGGTCTACATACCCCGAGAGTTTAGTCCTGGACTAAATTCAGGGTAGGGAGCCGGTGGCTAAGCGGACAGAACACTGGACGCGTGATCCTGTGGTCCCGGGTTCGATCCCGGACGCCGGTGAAAGACAATTGGGCAAAGTTTCTTTTCACCCTGATGATGCCCCTGTTACCTAGCAGTAAATAGGTACCTGGGAGTTAGTCAGCTGTCACGGGCTGCTTCCTATGGGTGGAGGCCTGGTCGAGGATCCGGGCCGCGGGGACACTAAGCCCCCGAAATCATCTCAAGATAACCTCAAGGGCTGCAGTAAACTTGTTGATTAGTCAGTAGGTTATTGTAGTGATCTTGAGAGCCCTTGTTCGGTAGTTAGACCTTAAGAGATAACTAAATCTACAGCAAAGTTTACAGAACCTACAGTAAATATATCCACTTACGCCATACTTCTCCGGAACCTGTAACTGTATCCACGAAGCCAACCAGAAGATCGCAGCAGTTACTCATCAGCGGCCAGATTCACGAAGCAGTTACGCAAGCACTGACGATCCTGGGGTCAGATTCACGAAGCAGTTACGCAAGCACTTACGAACCTGGGGCCAGATTCACGAAGCAGTTACGCAAGCACTGACGATCCTGGGGTCAGATTCACGAAGCAGTTACGCAAGCACTGACGATCCTGGGGTCAGATTCACGAAGTAGTTACGCAAGCACTTACGAACCTGGGGCCAGATTCACGAAGCAGTTACGCAAGTACTTACGAACCTGGGGCCAGATTCACGATGCAGTTACGCAAGTACTTACGAACCTGGGGCCAGATTCACGAAGCAGTTACGCAAGTACTTACGAACCTGGGGCCAGATTCACGAAGCAATTACGCAAGTACTTACGAACCTGGGGCCAGATTCACGATGCAGTTACGCAAGTACTTACGAACCTGGGGCCAGATTCACGAAGCAGTTACGCAAGTACTTACGAACCTGGGGCCAGATTCACGAAGCAATTACGCAAGTACTTACGAACCTGGGGCCAGATTCACGAAGCAGTTACGCATATACTTACGAAAGTGTACATCTTTCCTCAATCTTTGACCGGCTTTGGTTACATTTATTAAACAGTTTACAAGCATGAAAACTTGCCAATCAACTGTTGTTATTGTTATAAACAGCCTCCTGGTGCTTCGGAGCTCATTAACTGTTTAATAATTGTAAACAAAGCCGCCAAAGATTGAGAAAAGATGTACAGGTTCGTAAGTGCTTGCGTAACTGCTTCGTGAATCTGGCCCCAGGTTCGTAAGTACTTGCGTAGCTGCTTCGTGAATCTGGCCCCAGGTTCGTCAGTGTTTGCGTAACTGCTTCTTGAATCTGGTCCCCAGGTTCGTAAGTACTTGCGTAACTGCTTCGTGAATCTGGCCCCAGGTTCGTAAGTACTTGCGTAACTGCTTCGTGAATCTGGCCCCAGGTTCGTCAGTGCTTGCGTAACTACTTCGTGAATCTGGCCCCTCAGGAAACTTCCCTTCCTGTATCTGGTGCGTAACAATACCCAGGATTTTCTTTACCCATTTGCGAAACCTATAGATCTTTCCTGAATCAAGGCGGCTTTCTTCGCATATATTAAACAGCTTAGGAGCTCCGAATTCAATTTCTTTCTTTATTATGCACCCCATACCCATCCCGAAGCACTACGACTTGGTTATAACAATAATAACCTTGGATTGTTATTGTGACATTATAAAGCTCATAAAACAGCTTATTAAATGTCACTGTGATCGAAGAAAGATGTACAGGTTTCGCTAGTGAGGCACATTAAGGCTTGTGTGCTGCCTGGTCCTTTCAAGACTGGTCCAATAGTCTTTCTTCTGCTTGTTAAAGGCTCTGCAGGAAGCCTGGGAAGGATTACCTGGTTGAGGGTTTCGAGCCAATAGGGTCGTTAAGACCTGGTTCGAATAAACATTTTGACGTTATAGCTATGTCAGAAACCTTGTCCATGCTGACTATAAAAAAGAAAAATAATCTCTTGGTTGGGTTAGGTTGGGCTGGGTTAGGTTAGGTTAGGTTAGGCTAGGTTAGGTTAGGTTAGGTTAGGTTAGGCTAGGTTAGGTTAGGTTAGGCTAGGTTAGGTTAGGTTAGGTTAGGTTAGGTTGGGCTGGGTTAGGTTATGTAGGATTATGTAAGGTTAGGGGGGCCTGACAGCTGAGTGGTCAGCGCTTCGGATTCGTAGTCCTGAGGTTCCCGGTTCGATCCCCGGTGGAGGGGGAAACAAATGGACAGAATTGCTTTCACCCAGATGCCCCAGTTCACCTAGTAGTAAAAAGGTACCTGGGAGTTAGACAGCTGCTACGGGCTGCTGCTTCCTGGGTATGTGTAACAAAAAAGGAGGCCTGGTCGAGGACCGGGCCGCGGGGACGCTAAGCCCCGAAATCATCTCAAGATAACCCACTTGAGGTGGTACTCAAGACGGTGAGTATAAAGCACTCATGAGTGATACGAAGCATTTAAAGAGATAACTTTAACGGTATTTCCATCCTGTGTTCATCGTTTAATTTAAATTCAAATAACTTTATTGAGGTATAAATACACTCAAAGGAATGAGGTTACCTTGAGGTTACCTTGAGGTGATTTCGGGGCTCAGCGACCCCGCGGCCCGGTCGTCGACCAGGCCTCCTCGTTGCTGGACTGGTCAACCAGGCTGTTGGACGCGGCTGCTCGCAGCCCTGACAGTATGAATCACAGCCTGGTTGATCAGGTATGTTCACCTTATCAGGTAGTTCAAACTATGAACTACTAGGGGGGGGGGGAGAGAAACAACCTGTTCTCCTACAAAGAATGTCACTTTCCGCCCGTATGCGTTACCTACGGCCAAAAATCGTCGTACTAGAACATGAAAGCGGCTGGCGAAAGTGACATACCGTCCCGTTTTCCGTTTTGGGTCCTCTGGTGGCAGGTTAGGGAAGACCACTTTAAATTGGCCGTTTTCTTGACGCTGGGGAACATCCTGCGGGCTCACCATAGCCTGTGCTACTTGGAACTTTGTTCCAGGTAGCGAATCTTTAACAACAACAACATGACGCTGGGGGGAGAGACCTTAGGACGTACTGGGAGGGGTAAGAGAGGTGGGAGGGAAGGTGTTGCAGTGGGAAGAGGGGCACAGGTAGGGGGGGGTGTGTGGGGGTGGAACAGGTGGGGATGGGTGGAGTCCGTCAGCACCTGGCTGCTCGCCCTGAGTGATTCGTGTGTAGTATCGGAAAAGCTGTGAAAATAAACGAAGCTCCTGCGGTGTGTGTAAACTAAGAGACGTGTGTGTTTGTGTGTTTGTGTGTGTGTGAGAGAGAGAGAGAGAGAGAGAGAGAGAGAGAGAGAGAGAGAGAGAGAGAGAGAGAGAGAGAGAGAGAGAGAGAGAGAGAGAGAGAGAGAGAGAGAGAGAGAGAGAGAGAGAGAGAGAGAGAGAGAGAGAGAGAGAGAGAGAGAGAGAGAGAGAGAGAGAGAGAGAGAGAGAGAGAGAGAGAGAGAGAGAGAGAGAGAGAGAGAGAGAGAGAGAGAGAGAGAGAGAGAGAGAGAGAGGAGAGAGAGAGAGAGAGAGAGAGAGAGAGAGAGAGAGAGAGAGAGAGAGAGAGAGAGAGAGAGAGAGAGAGAGAGAGAGAGAGAGAGAGAGAGAGAGAGAGAGAGAGAGAGAGAGAGAGAGAGAGAGAGAGAGAGAGAGAGAGAGAGAGAGAGAGAGAGAGAGAGAGAGAGAGAGAGAGAGAGAGAGAGAGAGAGAGAGAGAGAGAGAGAGAGAGAGAGAGAGAGAGAGAGAGAGAGAGAGAGAGAGAGATAGAGAGAGAGAGAGAGAGAGAGAGAGAGAGAGAGAGAGAGAGAGAGAGAGAGAGAGAGAGAGAGAGAGAGAGAGAGAGAGAGAGAGAGAGAGATTAAACACCTATGAACTCATTTCAAAGCAGAAAACATCGGGTTTATAATTTATATTGCAGGAAAAGGTTTGGAACAATTAAACTATTACTACTGGCTCTGATACGCATACTATCTAGACAGACAAGAGCAGGTTCGAGAAGCAAAACGCTCTCTTCCCACTCTTCACCTCCCCCCCCCCCTTCTCCAGAAACAAAAAACATGAATAACGGATGAATGAAGTAACTTCATATCCCGCTGATAACCGTATATGTTAATTTAACAGAAAAGAAGGATTGTTAAATACCAAAGCTGTTAAAATCACCAACTTCTAATCTAGAATAAAGTGATTCTAATCTAGAAACAACTAGAATGAAGATTTGTTATAACTGGTTAATTGCCATAATATACGTTGAAATTTGCTGGACTCTTGGAATTATCTGAATACAGGAACACTTAAATGCTGTAATTGGACCTGTAGCCAAGATGTAGACTGTAACACAACGGTTATGTAACATTTTAGATGTAATTATAACTTGAGGTTATGAAATGACTTTAATAACCAACATATGTTGTCTAAAAGATAACTATCTTTGCTCATGGGTGAACAGAAGTAAATGTAGATATGATGGGGAGCATTGTATATATAAATGGAAACGTGTGTGGTAGAAATATATATATATATATATATATATATATATATATATATATATATATATATATATATATATATATATATATATACTATACTATACTATACCACAACCACCATCCCCACTACCACCACTACCACCACTACCACCACTACCACCACCATCCCCACTACCACCACTACCACCACTACCACCACTACCACCACTACCACCACCTCATCTCCACACCTATAAAACTTGACCTTTACCAAATTCACTGTTTTCACAGGTGAAGCATTTTTTTTGAATTACAAATAAAAACTCTTGACAATTTTCACACGAGTACCCCCTTAAGTTCGACACATTCTCAAGAGTTCGAGTAAACTTCACTTCCAGGATTCAGGAATATACGAAAAACATACTCTGGGCAAATATACTCTCGTGAGTCCTTTTACAGTGATCTTTGATCAGCAAAGTCTATTAATTAACACATTAATAATGTATGTATGATAAGGAGATATATTTTATAGCTAAAGATATAAACAACGTTATACGAAATTATACAACTTTTTTATATTATAGAACATTATTCTTATACTAAATTATCCAACATTTTTATATTATTGAACATTATTCTATGTTATTCTGTATTACATTAATTTATACTGTGTTATTCTATGTTATGAAATGTTATACGATGTTGTTCTATGCTATAAAAAGCTCCATAAGATACTGCATGTTATAGAGAACTATATAATGTTATCCAGTGTTATTCCTGTAATCTTCTAGACCAGTCCAACTTATAATGTATTTTATATCAAGTTATACCATTATTCTATGTTATAACAAGTGGAATATATTCACTCTGGGTTATTGTGTTGTGGTTGTGATATATGAAAAGGTAAACAAATCAAACGAGATTTAATCTGGTATTGAAAGCAGTTAAAGAGATTATGAAACATCAATTGAAAGCAGCAAAAGAGAGTATGAACCACCAATTGAAAGCAGCAAAAGAGAGTATAAGACACCAATTGAAAGCAGCAAAAGAGAGTATAAGACACCAATTGAATGCAGCAAAAGAGAGTATGAACCATCAATTGAAAGCAGCAAAAGAGAGTATAAGACACCAATTGAAAGCAGCAAAAGAGAGTATGAACCACCAATTGAAAGCAGCAAAAGAGAGTATAAGACACCAATTGAAAGCAGCAAAAGAGAGTATAAGACACCAATTGAATGCAGCAAAAGAGAGTATGAACCACCAATTGAAAGCAGCAAAAGAGAGTATAAGACACCAATTGAAAGCAGCAAAAAGAGATTATGAAACACCAATTGAAAGAAATGAAAACTTTTACCTAACAAAATCTCTGCAGCCTACAGAAGTAAACCGCGTAGAATGCGTGGGATATGAGCTGTATACTAACGGTAAACTCTTACCCGACTTCTCGATTCGCCACTCCGTCAAAAAAAAAAAACTATTTTACCTAACCAGAAACGTGCTAACCCAAACAACCTTCTTAACCCATCGAATCCGGTGCAGGTAAACCGTCAATATTGCGACGCTTTAATTTGCACTAATAAGTCGCAATTTTAACGTACTGGTGGATAAAATGCGACGCATTAAGTGGGAGGACAGGTTTATATGTGTGTACTCACCTATTTGTGTCTGCAAGATCCGAGACTATTACAAAAAATTGGGAAAATATTTGCGGATTCAAAAGACCTATTTCCAACCTCTCATATAATATATCATATTATGACATAAAAAAACCAACGTCAAAATTAAAATGTACTAAAAATAGGAGCTGCCTCGTATAGGTCAATAGGAGCTGCCTCGCGTAGGTCAATAGGAGCTGCCTCGCGTGGGTCAATAAAAAATAAAAAAATAGAGTCTCATGGTATTGGGGGTGCTATATTAAGCTGGATTAGGGCATGGCTATACCAAAGGAAACAGAGAGTTAGTATAAATGGAATCAAGTCAGAGTGGGAAAATGTTGTAAGTGGAGTGCCTCAAGGCTCTGTCCTGGGACCTCTGTTGTTTATAATATATATAAATGATTTAGATTCAGGTTTGAGTAGCAACATTTGCAAATTTGCCGATGATACGAAAATCGGTAGGGAAATTAATTCGGAGGAGGACTCACTATCACTTCAAGTTGATCTAGATAGGGTTTTGAAATGGTCAAAGGATTGGCAGATGCAGTTTAATGCTGATAAATGTAAAGTTCTGAGGTTAGGTAATGATGATAGAGTTACAAGATACGAGCTAGATGGTGTTGTGATTGCGAAGTCGGATTGCGAAAGGGATCTGGGAGTTATGATTAGTAAGAATTTAAAACAAAAGGATCAATGCATAAATGTTCGTAATAAGGCAAATCGGACACTTGGATTTATTAATCGCAGCGTTAGTAACAAGACACCTGGTGTGGTTCTCAAGCTATATCTTGCTCTAGTTAGGCCCCATTTAGATTATGCAGTTCAGTTTTGGTCGCCATATTATAGAATGGATATAAATTCACTTGAACGTGTCCAGCGTAGGATGACTAAGTTAATTCCCCAAATTAGAAATCTTTCATATGAAGAAAGATTAACAAAGCTTAAGTTGCATTCACTGGAAAGGCGAAGAGTTAGGGGTGACATGATAGAGGTTTACAAGTGGATGAATGGACATAACCGGGGGGATATTAATAGGGTATTAAAAGTATCAACACAGGACAGAACACGAAACAATGGATATAAATTGGATAAGTTTAGATTTAGGAAAGACTTGGGTAAATACTGGTTCAGTAACAGGGTTGTTGATTTGTGGAACCAATTGCCGCGTAACATTGTGGAGGTGGGGTCCCTCGATTGTTTCAAGCACGGGTTGGACAAGTATATGAGTGGGATTGGGTGGTAATAGAATAGGAGCTGCCTCGTATGGGCCAATAGGCCTTCTGCAGTTACCTTTGTTCTTATGTTCTTAATAGGAGCCGCCGCGCGTGGGTCAATAGGAGCTGCCTCGCGTAGGTCAATAGGAGCTGCCTCGTATAGGTCAATAGGAGCTGCCTCACGTGGGTCAATAGGAGCTGCCTCGTATAGGTCAATAGGAGCTGCCTCGTATAGGTCAATAGGAGCTGCCTCACGTGGGTCAATAGGAGCTGCCTCGCGTGGGTCAATAGGAGCTGCCTCGCGTAGGTCAATAGGAGCTGCCTCGCGTGGGTCAATAGGAGCTGCCTCGTATAGGTCAATAGGAGCTGCCTCGTATAGGTCAATAGGAGCCGCCTCGAATAGGTCAATAGGAGCTGCCTCGCGTAGGTCAATTGGAGCTGCCTCGCGTGGGTCAATAGGAGCTGCCTCGCGTAGGTCAATAGGAGCTGCCTCGCGTAGGTCAATAGGAGCTGCCTCACGTAGGTCAATAGGAGCTGCCTCGCGTAGGTCAATAGGAGCTGCCTCGCGTAGGTCAATAGGAGCTGCCTCACGTAGGTCAATAGGAGCTGCCTCACGTAGGTCAATAGGAGCTGCCTCGCGTAGGTCAGTAGGAGCTGCCTCGCGTAGGTCAATAGGAGCTGCCTCGCGTGGGTCAATAGGAGCTGCCTCGCGTGGGTCAATAGGAGCTGCCTCGCGTAGGTCAATAGGAGCTGCCTCACGTAGGTCAATAGGAGCTGCCTCACGTAGGTCAATAGGAGCTGCCTCGCGTAGGTCAATAGGAGCTGCCTCGCGTAGGTCAATAGGAGCTGCCTCGCGTGGGTCAATAGGAGCTGCCTCGCGTGGGTCAATAGGAGCTGCCTCGCATAGGTCAATAGGAGCTGCTCACGTGGGTCAATAGGAGCTACCTCGCGTAGGTCAATAGGAGCTGCCTCGCGTAGGTCAATAGGAGCTGCCTCGCGTAGGTCAATAAGCTTTTTAGATTTTCCTATGTCTCTAGATTATGTATTTCTAGTTTGTGCTAGCGCTGAAGTTGTATTATTTGTGTTTTTCAATACAGTCAACACAAGCACACACACACACACAATGCACCTAACGACCCTATAAGACAGAGGAGTAAGGGAAGACATGATCATTACCTACAAAATCCTCAGGGGAATCGACCGGGTAGACAAGGATAAACTATTCAACACTGGTGGTACGCGAACAAGGGGACACAGGTGGAAACTGAGTACCCACATGAGCCACAGAGACGTTAGAAAGAACTTTTTCAGTGTCAGAGTAGTTAGTAAATGGAATGCATTAGGAAGTGATGTGGTGGAGGCTGACTCCATACACAGTTTCAAATGTAGATATGATAGAGCCCAGTAGGCTCAGGAACCTGTACATCAGTTGATTGACAGTTGAGAGGCGGGACCAAAGAGCCAGAGCTCAACCCCCGCAAGCACAAATAGGTACACACACACACACACACACACACACACACACACACACACACACCCACACACACACACACACACCCACACACACACCCACACACACACACACACACACACACTCACACCCCCCCCCACACACACTCACTCCCCCCCCCCCCCACACACACACACACACACTACATATGAGAAACAGACCACAAGCTGCCACGTATATGTCAAGCCAAAAGATTTATATCCAGTGACTGACTAGTGACACCTCCGGCGTGACAACACGGACTCCAGGCGCGTCACACGTCCAGGTGCGTGCGTGACGCGTGTGTCAGTCCATGGACTCTCAAAAAAGTCCAAATATAAAAAAAATCTACAAAAATATGTATGTAATAACAATTTAATTCAATAGTTTCTCTCTATATATATTCATTTCAACTACTTTGGACTGGTTGGTACAGTGACGAGCGTGTTTCTTGCAGATCGGCGCTCGATCCCCGACTCTCCAAGTGGTTTGTCACCTTTCCTTTCCTCCGTCGTCGTGTCCTAGTTCCTTGTCCTCATATCTCTCTGTATTCTCCTCATAATTATCTAACCTTTCTGTGTTCAATTCAACTCGAACGGAGCCTGACGGCTGAGAAGACAGCGCTCGGGATTCGAAGTCGTAAAGTTCCGGGTTCGATCCCCGGTGAAGGTGGAAATAAATGGCTATAGTTTCTTTCACCCCGATGCCCCTGTTCACCTAGCAGTAAAGCGTTACCTGGGAGTTAGACAGCATCTACGGGCTGCTTCCTGGGGGTGTGTAACAAAAAAGGAGGCCTGGTCGAAGACCGGGCCGCGGGGACGCTAAGCCCCGAAATCATCTCAAGATAACATGACTCAAAATGTTTCAAAAAGTTTTCTTTTTGATTATATATATATATATATATATATATATATATATATATATATATATATATATATATATATATATATATATATATATATATATATATATATATCTTGTCAACTATGTTGTTTATGTAATAAGAGCTTCGCTGTCCAATAATTATTTATAATATAAACTGGGTGGCACATTGCCTCAAGTTATCAGTATTATTAATTACCTTTATTATCACTGACACTACCTTGTTTATTTAATTAATAAACGTGTTCATCTATTTATTAAACTTGTTTATTTAATTCTCTTCAAGAAAAGATGATGTCAACCTCTGGTTAAGTTTTTAACTCAAGTTTTTAACAATTAAGTGAGAAGATATTAAAACAGGCTTCACAAACTATAAAAGTATTATTTTGTTCTAATTTTGTCCCGAGGGGCGAGTTTATTGGGCAGCGTCACTCATCCTGTGAGTGGACACACCGCCATAGTGACAGTATTGGGCAGCGCCACTCACCCTGTGAGTGAACACACCGCCATAGTGACAGTATTGGGCAGCGTCACTCATCCTGTGAGTGAACACACCGCCATAGTGACAGTATTGGGCAGCGCCACTCATCCTGTGAGTGAACACACTGCCATAGTGACAGTATTGGGCAGCGCCACTCATCCTGTGAGTGGACACACTGCCATAGTGACAGTATTGGGCAGCGCCACTCATCCTGTGAGTGGACACACCGCCATAGTGACAGTATTGGGCAGCGTCACTCATCCTGTGAGTGGACACACTGATATAGTGACAGTATTAGACAGCGTCACTCATCCTGTGAGTGGACACACCGCCATAGTGACAGTATTGGGCAGCGCCACTCATCCTGTGAGTGGACACACCGCCATAGTGACAGTATTGGGCAGCGTCACTCATCCTGTGAGTGAACACACCGCCGTAGTGACAGTATTGGGCAGCGTCACTCATCCTGTGAGTGGACACACCGCCATAGTGACAGTATTGGGCAGCGCCACTCATCCTGTGAGTGGACACACCGCCATAGTGACAGTATTGGGCAGCGCCACTCATCCACTGAGTGGACACACCGCCATAGTGACAGTATTGGGCAGCGCCACTCATCCTGTGAGTGGACACACCACCACCATAGTGACAGTATTGGGCAGCGTCACTCATCCTGCGAGTGAACACACCGCCATAGTGACAGTATTGGGCAGCGCCACTCATCCTGTGAGTGAACACACCGCCATAGTGACAGTATTGGGCAGCGCCACTCATCCTGTGAGTGGACACACCGCCATAGTGACAGTATTGGGCAGCGCCTACTCATCCTGTGAGTGGACACACCGCCATAGTGACAGTATTGGGCAGCGCCACTCATCCTGTGAGTGGACACACCGCCATAGTGACAGTATTGGGCAGCGCCACTCATCCACTGAGTGGACACACCGCCATAGTGACAGTATTGGGCAGCGCCACTCATCCTGTGAGTGAACACACCGCCATAGTGACAGTATTGGGCAGCGCCACTCATCCTGTGAGTGGACACACCGCCATAGCAGCATGTACAACACTCCCCAATAGTAAGAAAACCCGCTGGGTTATTCATCCAGTCACTTGTACCCAGACGCAGCTGGGACTTGCTTAAACTGACACAAGTGAACAGCTTCTCAAACAAGAAGATTAACATTAACTAACCTCTAAACTTAAGTTATATACCTCAGAATGGTAGGAACGGCTCTTCCTGCATAATAGAAAGATTGATTGATCAAGATTGAGCCACCCAAAGGGATGGCACGGGCATGAATAGCCTCGTAAAATAGAAAGATGATAGAGGAGTTCCTGCTTCCTCATGACCTGTATGTACAGGGGATGAGCCCCAACTCTTGGGTCTCGCCTCTGAAACCCTATCTCATCCATATTTAAAGCTGTGAATAGAGAGAGAGAGGTTCCATCACTACCCTTCAATGTGCATTCAACTTGTTCTCTCTCTCGCGTATATTAATTCGCAGGATGAGTAACTGATGGAGCTGGTTTAGTGTTCTCCAATGTACACTATCATGAACAAATCCTCAAGGGCCGTGATGAGGGTTCGAACCTACGCACGGAATGGTCCCAGCTGCGCCGATCCCGTGCGAAGATTCGAACCCTAATCACTGCCCTTGTGGATTTATTCACATGATATATCACGCTATTGCGATTTCTGTGTGTATATACAGTATCATGTAATTAAACCCATTGAGAATTACACTGCAGTTACTATACAGTACACTAACTATTCACGTTAAAGGACAACATAATCATAACATAACATTAAGGTAACATTAAGGGACAACATAAAGGGAGCATAACCAAGCAAATATTGCGTCAGCCAGAAAAATGATAGGATGGATTACGAGAACTTTCAAATCCAGGGATCCCATCACAATGGTTGTACTCTTCAAGTCACTTGTGTTGTCCCGTCTTGAGTACTGCTCAGTACACACTTCCCCCTTCAGAGCAGGAGAGATTGCTGAAATAGAGGGAGTACAGAGAACATATACGGCACGCATAGACGAGATAAAGCACCTAAATTATTGGGATCGTCTCAAAGCTCTCCAAATGTACTCACTAGAAAGGAGACGAGATACCAAATAATATACACATAGAAGATACTGGAGGGCCAGGTCCCAAATCTACACAGTAAAATAACAACATACTGGAGTGAACGATATGGAAGAAAATGCAGAATAGAACCAGTGAAGAGCAGAGGTGCCATAGGCACAATCAGAGAACACTGTATAAACATCAGAGGTCCGCGGTTGTTCAACGCCCTCCCAGCGAGCATAAGAAATATTGCCGGAATAACCGTGGACATCTTCAAGAGGAAACTAGATTGTTTCCTTCAAGGAGTGCCGGACCAACCGGGCTGTGGTGGGTATGTGGGCCTGCGGGCCGCTCCAAGCAACAGCCTGGTGGACCAAACTCTCACAAGTCAAGCCTGGCCTCGGGCCGGGCTTGGGGAGTAGGAGAACTCCCAGAACCCCATCAAGCAGGTATATGTGGGCCTGCGGGCCGCTCCAAGCAACAGCCTGGTGGACCAAACTCTCACAAGTCAAGCCTGGCCTCGGGCCGGGCTTGGGGAGTAGGAAGAACTCCCAGAACCCCTATCAAGCAGGTATATGTGGGCCTGCGGGCCGCTCCAAGCAACAGCCTGGTGGACCAAACTCTCACAAGTCAAGCCTGGCCTCGGGCCGGGCTTGAGGCAGTAGAAGAACTCCCAGAACCCCATCAAGCAGGTAACAAGTTAACAAATGAATGGAGTACTTGCTGACAACGACGCCATAACTGAGACAAGCAATAACTACACCATTGTTCCAGTCATACCTCAATATAGATATTTACTTGTTCCACTACGCTACAAAGTCATATAACCCGCCGCTGTATGTGTGGGGCATCATCACTCAAGATCCATTCACGTATCATCCGATACCCACAGCTCGGGGGGTGATGAAGCACTTCTCTACGGGCAGGACAGAATAGTGGCTTGTGTTGCTGGGCATGGGCACGTCGTAGAGAGGGGGGGGGAGGGTATGCTGCTCCAGATTCTGTAGCTTTCAACTGGTTAGAGCTAGCATATCCTGGGTATATATATATATGTGGGTTTTGGTTGGTTCGTATGTGTCATATACCCATTTTGTGGGTGGCATAGTGGGCTAACATACCCATCCTGTGGAGGGGGGGGGGGGAGATAGTGGATCGTAGACTCCTTCTGTGGGTGGCAGTAGACCTCAGACCCATCTTGTGGGAGGTAAGGGACCCTTATACTCAACGTCAGGCTGCGAGCAGCCGCGTCTAACAGCCTGGTTGATCAGTCCAGCAACCAGGAGGCCTGGTCGACGACCGGGCCGCGGGGACGCTAAGCCCAGGAAGCACCTCAAGATAAGGTATCCTATGAGCAATAGTCGACCCCAATACCCCTTCCTGTGGGTGGTAGTGAAGCACATACCCATCCCGTGGGCGGCAGTGGACCCCATACCCAGTGGAAAGGGCTACAGAACCTCAACATTATCCAAGCAAGTTTCAGCATTGACGAGTTAGTTAGAATTTTACACCATCAAGCTAGTCACACTACTGACTAGGACATACAATAGCATTTTACCTCGAAAGTGCTAGTTTATTGAACTAGCCCCTCCGAGGCAGAGTTAAAAAAAAGTATATATACAAAATATCAAAGAAAAAAAAACCATTCATATGTGTGGGGAAAAAACCCCGAGAAACTTCTTGCCACCCACCTCTGTTTATTTGTGAATGACCGGGAGTTTGTTTTTTCACCACCAATATTGGACTTTGAACAATATTTTGCCTCATCAGCTCGTTGATATCGGAAGCTGCGCTTGTTATGATATCCCTTAGGGCAGGATAGCAGGGCAGGATAGCAGGGGCATGTGTTTGACCAAACATAGGCTGCGCCATCTAGAATGGATTTCCAGCGTTGGTCCTTATAATTAATCATTGTGTCCGGAGGGACAGGAAGTCAGAGTGTATTTATACACGTTAGGCTTATATCGATATCCTCCTCCCCCCCCCCCACACCCGCAGGTCAAATTATTGACCCTCCCCTGGACGCAACCTCACAATAAGCTGACTATAACTCCTGGGTACCTACTTACTGCTAGGTGAACAGGTGCATTAGGTGACTATGAAATTGCGCCCAACCATCTCAGTCCCGGCGCCTGGGATTCCAACCCGGAATTCTCGAGTGTGAGTCCAGAACGAACCCGACTGTACTACCGGGACCCCATATTCAGACGAGTTTTCACTACCTCGAGGAAATCTTGCAGGAAAAGTCTGAATTTTTTAAACAGATTGTTTAAGACCGAATTTTCGAACAGACTATTTGAATCAGATCCTTTCC
The DNA here is from genome assembly GCF_040958095.1 of Procambarus clarkii. NCBI lineage: Eukaryota > Metazoa > Arthropoda > Malacostraca > Decapoda > Cambaridae > Procambarus > Procambarus clarkii. The sequence goes on from NC_091175.1 coordinate 17,056,183, forward strand.
CCATGTTGCACCCGCAAGATAACGTAAGATTTCAAGGGTTGACAGATATTAATTATCATGTTTGATAAGCTGTTCACTTGAGATAGTTAAGCAAGTCCCAGCTGCGTCTGGGTACAAGTGACAGGATGAACAACCCAGCGGGTTTTCTTCCTATTGGGGAGTGTTGTACATGCTGCTATGGCGGTGTGTCCACTCACAGGATCAGTGGCGCTGCCCAATACTGTCACTATGGCGGTGTGTCCACTCACAGGATGAGTGGCGCTGCCCTATAAACTCGCCCCTCGGGGCAAAATTAAACAAAAAATTATTTGAGTCATAACCGAATAAAATGATTATCTGAGTCATGCCAGAGTAAATAGATTATTTGAGCCACACCTAGTGAATAGATAGATGATTTGAGTCATACCCCTTGGGGTAGATAGATGAGTTGAGTCATACCCCTTGGGGTAGATAGATGAGTTGAGTCATACCCCTTGGGGTAGATAGATGAGTTGAGTCATACCCCTTGGGGGTAGATAGATGATTTGAGTCATACCCTTTGGGGTAGATAGATGAGTTGAGTCACACCCCTTGGGGGTAGATAGATGAGTTGAGTCATACCCCTTGGGGGTAGATAGATGAGTTGAGTCGATCAGCTAAAAGAGTTGCAATTCACTCTTCCAACTCTAACTTACAGGTTTCTCAATATAAACAAAGTATTATCAGATCATCCATTACACTCTTCAGCCCCTCCTCCTCCTCCTCCTCCTTCTCCTTCTCCTTCTCCTCCTCCTCTTCAACCTATCATCACCCTTCGCCTCATTCATCAGTCATCTGTAACCCTTCACCCTCTTGTTCCATAACCCTTTCAACACCTTCTATCCTATCCCTTTCCCTCTACTCTATTTAACGTCTATCCTTTTCCACCCTTTTCCTCTGATCTTCCCTTCCTATCTCTTCACTCTAACCTTTCTTTTATTCTCCCATAGGTCCTTGAAACTGTAAGGACAAGCTGAAGGCTAATCAGAGTATCTAATTCTGTTTCTGAAATAGTTCTCTATCTCTGAATCCCTTAGAAGCACTTGGAAACTTATATCCCCTGCCCCCTCGTCGTCTTCTTCCATCTATACTTCCGTGTTTGTTTATTTCATCTATAGCTCCAGTGTTCACGCCCTGCAGACTCCTCTTGTTTACACTTCAACACGCCCGTTCTCTGCCTCTATTTGTTTTCCTTCACCTCAAGTCCACTTTACGGCTCGTCCGACAGTTAGCCGCATTGTGAATAACCTTGCTGCTCTTGGAATATATATATTTTTATATATATTTGTATATATTGTGAACAGGTTTTCTCTTATGACCCTATACTTGTAGTGTTTTGTTCTAGCTAGGAACCTAGGTACCAGGGAACCTAGACATCAGGGAACCTAGGCACCTAGGCACCAGGGAACCTAGGCATCTAGGCACTAGGGAACCTAGGCACCAGGGAACCTAGGCACCTAGACATCAGGGAACCTAGGCACCTAGGCACCAGGGAACCTAGGCACCTAGGCACCAGGGAACCTAGGCACCAGGGAACCTAGGCACCTAGGTACCAGGGAACCTAGGCACCTAGGCACCAGGGAACCTAGGCACCTAGGCACCTAGGCACCAGGGAACCTAGGCACCTAGGCACCAGGGAACCTAGGCACCAGGGAACCTAGGCACCTAGACACCAGGGAACCTAGGCACCTAGGCACCAGGGAACCTAGGCACCTAGACATCAGGGAACCTAGGCACCTAGGCACCAGGGAACCTAGGCACCTAGGCACCAGGGAACCTAGGTACCAGGGAACCTAGACATCAGGGAACCTAGGCACCTAGGCACCAGGGAACCTAGGCACCAGGGAATCTAGGCACCTAGGCACCAGGGAACCTATGCACCTAGGCACCAGGGAACCTAGGCACCAGGGAATCTAGGCATCTAGGCACCAGGGAACCTAGGCACCTAGGCACCAGGGAACCTAGGCACCTAGACATCAGGGAACCTAGGCACCTAGGCACCAGGGAACCTAGGCACCAGGGAACCTAGGCACCTAGGCATCAGGGAACCTAGACATCAGGGAACCTAGGCACCTAGGCACCAGGGAACCTAGGCACCTAGACATCAGGGAACCTAGGCACCAGGGAACCTAGGCACCTAGGCACCAGGGAACCTAGGCACCTAAACATCAGGGAACCTAGGCACCAGGGAACCTAGGCACCTAGGCACCAGGGAACCTAGGCACCTAGGCACCAGGGAACCTAGGCACCTAGGCACCAGGGAACCTAGGCACCTAGGCACCAGGGAACCTAGGCACCTAGACATCAGGGAACCTAGGCACCTAGGCACCAGGGAACCTAGGCACCTAGACATCAGGGAACCTAGGCACCTAGGCACCAGGGAACCTAGGCACCTAGGCACCAGGGAACCTAGGCACCTAGGCACCAGGGAACCTAGGCACCTAGACATCAGGGAACCTAGGCACCTAGGCATCAGGGCACCTAGACATCAGGGAACCTAGGCACCTAGACATCAGGGAATCTAGGCACCTAGGCACCAGGGAACCTAGGCATCAGGGAACCTAGACATCAGGGAACCTAGGCACCTAGGCACTAGGAAACCTAGGCACCTAGGCACCAGGGAACCTAGGCACCTAGACATCAGGGAACCTAGGCACCAGGGAACCTAGGCACCAGGGAACCTAGGCACCTAGTCACCAGGGAACCTAGGCACCAGGGAACCTAGGCACCTAGGCACCAGGGAACCTAGGCACCAGGGCACCTAGGCACCTAGACATCAGGGAACCTAGGCATCAGGGCACCTAGGCACCAGGGAACCTAGGCACCTAGGCACCAGGGAACCTAGGCACCAGGGCACCTAGGCACCAGGGAACCTAGGCACCTAGGCACCAGGGAACCGGAGGCACCTAGGCACCTAGACATCAGGGAACCTAGGCACCAGGGAACCTAGGCACCTAGACATCAGGGAACCTAGGCATCAGGGCACCTAGGCACCAGGGAACCTAGGCACCTAGGCACCAGGGAACCTAGGCACCTAGCAGCATAGAGGACCATAGGAAACTAAAAATCTGCTGGGATCCATGTGCTGAGGGCTAAGTACCAACCATTCCTATCACCCCCCCCCCCCCCACCCCTTCCTTTCACTGTTACTGAGGGCTGAGCATCCCTCCCTCACCCCCCCCCCCCCCACCCATCACCCCTGCCCCTAAGGGCTCTGAGGGGCTAGGGGTTATGTCTCTGTGATGTCATCTTACACACACACATGCCTAGAGATGCTTCAATACTGCCCCTGATGAGACCAGTTGTGCAGGGGGGGATAATACGTTAGAAATACGGTGTGTGTGTTAACTAGTGACTATATAGAACGTCGAAAAGGTGACGATTTGGTGCATCGGCCTCTTATCTCACTCATATACCTATATGAGGTATAGGAGTGAGGTAGATATATAATCTAGGTCTGATATAGATTAGATATATTCGTATATTTAGTGTTGAAATCTGATATGGAGCGTTCGTTTTAATGCTAGCTATGGCAGACCATTCCGCTCATGGGCTGGACGATAGAGCGACGGTTTCGCGTCATGCAGGTCGGCGTTCAATCCCCAACCGTCCACCAAGTGGTTGGGCACCATTCCTAGCCCTGCCCGTCCCATCCCAAATCCAAATCTCAAATCATCCCTGATCCCTTCCAGTGCTATATAGTCGTAATGGCTTGGCGCTTCCCCTGACAATTCCTTCCCTCATCCACACACCTATTTCCAAAACCAGAACGTTCCTATTTTCCCCTCCTAACATGAGGGGAAAATAGGGACGCAATTTCCCCTCCTAAAAAAAATTCTCTAATTTGCACCTGTTGCGGGTGTAAGGACACTGAGGACAATTTTCCCTGCCCTGACCAAGCCCAATGGGTTCTGATCCACTCCGACAGCTTCACAACCACTGTTTATGTCTCCTAACCCACTTGAACTATCCCCCTCCCCCCCCAAACCCCCTCCCTCCCTCTTGCCTGGGACATTGATTGAGGCACTTTCTAATGTCATCGTAGTCCCTCCCCACCAAACACACAACTTTCTCTAACAGTCTTGTCGCGTTATTGATAACGCGACATGACGAGAAAAAGAACGTTGCGACAACGTGTTGCGTGTGTGTGTGTGTGTGTGTGTGTGTGTGTGTGTGTGTGTGTGTGTGTGTGTGTGTGTGTGTGTGTGTGTGTGTGTGTGTGTGTGGTGTGTGTGCAATTACCTATTAACGATGACCAGCGTCTTACAAAACTCCCAGTTTACGCCGTATAATTACAATTATATAATTCTAGTTATATAATTAAAACGCAATAATAAAGTCTGTTAAAGCCTCATCCTCCCACGCTGCTTAAAAAGAGTACCAAACCAGCCTTAACATAACCAAGCAAGACTATACAAGTCTGAGCCCAAATATGTCTTAAAATGACTAAACACAGCTTGTACAAATATACTCTACAGCTGTAACTCTCTCTCGCTCGCTCTCTCTCTTTTCTACGTGCGTTTTGAAGCACAGAGTCCGCCATTGGTAGAGATCTAAGGCTCAGCTGGGAACATTCCGGGCATGGGTTCGAACCCTCATCACGGCCTTTTGTAGATTTGTTGCCATTTAGCCAGTACCTGCCTGATCCCCCCCCCCTCACACACACAATAGAGATATAAAGTATCTATCTGGTCACATGGGTTCATTAGACTGTAATGGTCTTTAAGTTAAGCAGTTTGTATTAGTGTTGAACTAGTTACATACTGGTATCATTTGCGTATCGCTTCAACCCCATATCCCTACCCACTATCTTGAGGTTATCTTGAGATGATTTCGGGGCTTTAGTGTCCCCGCGGCCCGGTCCTCGACCAGGCCTCCATCCCCAGGAAGCAGCCCCCGCCAGCTGACTAACACCCAGGTACGTATTTTAGTGCTAGGTAACAGGGGCATAGAGTGAAAGAAACTCTGTCTAGTGTTTCTCGCCGGCGCCCGGGATCGAACCCGGGACCACAGGATCACAAGTCCAGCGTGCTGTCCGCTCGGCCGACCGGCTTTAAGGGAAAGAATCCGCTGGGTTGTTCATTCTGTAAGTGAACACACACGCCCAAAGAACTATGAACACTGTCCCCCAATGTGAAGAAAACCTCGCTGGATTGTTCACCCTATTGAACATACGTACCTGGGTGTTAGTCAGCTGTCACGGGCCGCTTCCTAGGGGTGGAGGCCTGGTCGAGGACCGGGCCGCGGGGACACTAAAGCCCCGAAATCATCTCAAGATGCGTTCTTTTTTACATGTTCAGTAATTTGAGCCTTTAAATAATATTTTCCAATTCTCTATTCAGCTGAGGAGAATAATCTCAGTTCTCTTAATATGTTGTTTATTAGGAAGAGTCCCGATGCGGGGCAAATAGTATTGGAACTTTGTATACAAGTTTTCAAGAGCATTTAACTCCATTGTTTTAAGAATTATTCACACATAACGTGGACTGCTAAACAAAAAAATACTACCAACCTTCACACATGATTCCTTCTACTGTTGCTTAGTTACGACCTGATTAGGGGTCCAAGACGGACCGAAACGTCTTCTCTTTCATTTCATATGTGTTTGTTGATACCTGGTTGATGGGGTTCTGGGAGTTCTTCTACTCCCCAAGCCCGGCCCGAGGCCAGGCTCGACTTGTGAGAGTTTGGTCCACCAGGCTGTTGCTTGGAGCGGCCCGCAGGCCCACATACCCACCACAGCCCGGCTGTGTGGGTATGTGTTCGGTTATATACCCATTATGTACCCAGAAGACCCCAAACTACACATGAAATATTCCGAGGAGTTTTCACTACAAATCTTGATATTTTCCTTGCAAATCTTGCAAGGAAAATACCATTCTTTCCCAGTTCTTACGTTTCAAGTTACTGTAAAGTATCGCGTACTTACCTTACCTTGCTATGATTTCGGGGCTCAACGTCCCCGCGGCCCGGTCCTCACTAGGGCTCCTGGTCGACCGAACGAACACTGCTGATGGAGTTCTTAATTAGCAAAGACGTGGATAAATACCAGTTTGGCAACAAGGGTGTTGATTTGAGGAACAGATTGCCTGGTAATATAATAGGCGTGGGATCGCGTGGTTGTTTCAAGCGTAGGTTAGACATATACAACTTGTGTGTATATTTCTGAGTATTTAGATATAGATGCTCCTATTTATATCCCCGTATTCGTTGAATGTGTATAGGTGGATATTCACAGGAGCTGCCACGTATGGACCAATAGCCCTTCTGCAGTTCTCGTAATTCTTATATTCTTAAATGATTATAATCGAATATATTTAAGATGTACACCTTCTAACAAGCTACAAGAACCCCTCAGTAGTTCTTCGGTACCTTCTACATTCCTTTCTACACCCACTACTCCCCCCCTCTACACCCACTACCCCCCCCCTCTACACCCACTACCCCCCCTTCTACACCCACCAAAACCATACTGAAACCCCCACCACCACCTACCACTATTCACATTAAAACCAAAACCCACCACAACCACCACCACCACAACAACACCTTCTCAACACCCACCACCACAACCACCAGCACCACAACAACACCTTCTCAACACCCACCACCACCACTACCAGCTCCTACACCCACCCATCCTACACCCCCTACACCCACTCACGTACCAGCCTCGTATCCCAACACGTCAAGAGGCAATTTGTCAGTTCTAATACACAACTCTGCACCCACTTGTGCTCTGATAAACACACACACTACCAACCCCGTTTCCACCCCATTTTGCTGATTATTCCTCCTTCATTCTTGAGATTTTTTTCAGAATAATTTGGGAAGTTCAGAGATTAGGAATGACTCGGAAAGTTTAAGAATTCCAAAGGGATTCAGAGAGTTAAGTGAGAGAGTTCTGAATGTTACTGGATTCTACAGAGATTCTGAAGGTTTCAGATTTTCACAATGTTTCTATAGGGTTTGTAATCGTTTCAGGATTCAAAAATGATTCTAATAGTTTCAGGATTCCAAAATGATTCTAATAGTTTCAGAATTACAAAATGATTCTAATAGTTTCAGGATTCAAAAATTATTCTAATAGTTTTAGGATTAATAAATCATTCTAATAGTTTCAGGATTCCAAAATCATTCTAATAGTTTCAGGATTCCTAAATGATTCTGGAAGATCGGATATTAGTTAATGATTCGAAGTTTTTAAGATTTCATAATGATTCGAAGTTTTTCAAGATTTCATAATGATTCTGGGCTTCAGATATTTATATAGATTCAGAGATCCAGCATTAGATACTGGAACAGTAAAGGTTCCAGTCTGATCCAGGCAATCATGAACTGGAAATGCATTCAGAAGCCCTCGAGAATAATTTAAAACTGAGGAATGTCTAATATGCATGAACTCACATTCCATAGCTGTTCAGACTTGTTGAACTTGAGACATTTACAGATAGTTATGATTCTAAAATAATGTTTATATAAAGGGGATTAATGACTCAATGACAGGATGAACAATCCACTTGTTCAGGAGTGTTGTACATGTTGCTAAGGCTAAATTAAATTTTTTAAATTTTGCCCCGAGGGGCGAGTTTATTGGGCAGCGCCACTCATCTAGTGAGTGGACATACCGCCATAGCAGCATGTACAACACTCCCCAATAGGAAGAAAACCCGCTGGGTTGTTCATCCTGTCACCTATACCCAGACACAGCTGGGACTTGCTTAACTGTCTCAAGTGAACAGCTCCTCAAACAAGAAGATTAACATCTATCAACCCTTAAAAGCTTACGTTATCTTGCGGGTGCAAAATGGGGAAATCTTTTAAGAACAGTATCAATATATGACAAATACTGTAGTGTTTTCCTAACTCAAACAATGTGGGGTTTATTATTCTACACATATTCCTAATGTCTCTCAGGTGTTCACATTCACGTAGGTAGTGGTCAAGGTGGTGTCCGTCACTCTCACCACAGATTCTGCAACTTCGCTGATCGACTGTTGTTTCCATTCCAAATCTCCATGGATATTTGTATCCAAGACGGATTCTCGCTATTACTGATTCTCTCCCTCGTCCTCCTCCTCTTCGGCCATAATGATTGGGATTGCCAGCTGCAACCATGTTGTACCATCGTACAGATTCACTGGTTTGTGCTTCTATCCTCCTTTCCTCACTTACCTTGTCACGGTGATGTTGCCTGGTAATACCTCTAATTTGTAGTAGTGTCTTGGGTATGAAGTATTCAATATGGTCTCCTTCAGCGCCTTCAGCAGCCAGCACATCTGCTCGTTCATTCCCACATATTCCAACATGGGAAGGGATCCACAGAAACTTGATGACTCTTCCCTGATCGGTAAGTACTCTCACAGCTCTCTTAATTTGAGCGACTATTGCAAGATTTTCTGCCCGATTTTTACTTAGGCTTTGCAGTGCTGCTTTTGAATCGGTGCAAATCACTGCACCATTAGTGTTCCGTTCAAGAAACCTTAACGCCTTAACAATGGCAGTTAGCTCTGCTTGCGTTGAAGAGGCATAGTTCTCAATACGTGCTTTTTCTTCATTTCTGCGTTGGAAGGTATTATCCTTGATTACCGTGTATGCTGCACCAGCCCTGCCATTGATAGGATTAGATGACCCGTCAGTGTAGATTTGATCTAGTTCATCTCCGGCTTCTTTATAAATTTCCTCGAGATACTTGTGCCTCATTTCTTGTGGTAACATGTTGGATTTTTTCATTGCCATTTCATTGATGATGATCTTGCATGAGTCATCCTCCCAGGGAGGTAACCTCTCTACAGGCAGGAGCTCACGGGCTTGCTCAAGCAGGTGAAGCTCTTCAAGGTAGCAGACTGATCTGTGATGCCATTTTTTGCTTCTCCTGTTTCCTCCTGAAAGTAGCACAGAGCTCAGTTTTTTCTTAGCAATATCATTGTAATGGGGAGGTTCTGTTGACAATATTTGCATCAAATGGGTGTAGCTTTTGGAGCATATAGAATACAGAAAGAGAACTAGACATTGTTCGAAAAAGGTCCGAACATCATGAATCATGAGCCATGAGTAAAGAGTTTTTAAGTCATAAAAAGGGAAGAATAGTGGTTGGATTAACTAGCACCTGACAATCCATCCTCTAGCCCTAGATATATAATATATATATATATATATATATATATATATATATATATATATATATATATATATATATATATATATATATTACCACATATAACTAACCCTAGGCCTAATTATACACAAAACTAAGAGAGAATCTATAAAGACTGGAATTCTTCTTGAATACAAGTAGAAGTTGAGCTGAAGAAGTTGCTGCGAGGACAATTAACAATCCAAGACTGTACCCATCTAAGGGTCATGAGAAATATGAGCACCCAAACAAGCCCCTCACATTATGAGTTAGGAAATCATTATGAATCAAATACATAAACTTTTCTTTAAAAATATATATGTATATTCTGTTATTAAACACCTTCAAGATAGCGTAAGTTTGAGAGTTGGTAAATATTAATCTCCCAGTTTGGCAATCTTACCATTCAAGACAGTTAACTAAGATGCAGCTGTTTCTGTGTACAAGTGACAGGATAAACACACCCAGCTGTGTTTAGGTCCACAACCTAAGCTTGGGCTAAGCTTGTCCAAGCTGTCGGTGACCCCACAACCCGTCCTCGACTCAAGTCCATTCCATCCAGCGGTCGACCCCACAGACGCATTTATAAATTTGTGCATGTTTTTCATTCAAAACAGGAATTTTCTCAAATCTAAATTAATATTATAATATATTAGTATATTGTGCATATATAGGCATAGGTTAGGTTAGGTGTTTAGGTTCTGTTGGCGATTATTTGTATTTGTAGTACGTGGGTGAAGCATTTACAGCGTTGTGGTTCGAACACAAGTCGTCAGTGAAGCACTTGTTCCGGAAGTGTTCGAACGTCATCAGTTGTGAGTCGTGTGTAAACCGTTTTTCATTCATAAACAGCGGGGTTGGCGGGTGCATGGAATGGACTTTGGGTCTTTGTTTGGAGGACGGGCTGGACCCCAAAGTGCATTCGTCATTTTAAACCGCACTGTGGAACCCAAAAAATTTAACTTTACTGAATATATATATTTTAGTAATTATGTGCATTGTGATTTTCTGTATAGTTAGACCAATGATAGGTTTAGTAAGGTGATTAGGTTCTGTTGGCAATTATTTGTAATTGCTTAAGGTTAAGCATTTAGAACGCGTCTCGAGCAGAGGAAGTGAACGAATCATTGTTCGAAAAAAAATAGGTCGAATGCAATCAGTTGTGAATCACGCAGCTCGTCTTCATCAACAAAGGCTAAATGCTCGTTAATCCAGCGGCCAAATTCCTTGTTTATGAAAGAAAACCACAACTCACAACTGATGATGTTCGAACACTTCCGGAACAAGTCCTTCGCTGACGACTATTGTTCGAACCACAACGCTATAAATGCTTCACCCACGTACTACAAATACAAATAATCGCCAACAGAACCTAAACACCTAACCTAACCTAACCTAACCTAACCTAACCTAACCTAACCTAACCTAACCTAACCAATGCTTAAATATGCACTATATGCTAATATATAATAATATTAATTTATATTTGAGAAAAGTTCTGTTTTGAATAAACAGAATGATACAATTGACAAATGCATCTTCGGGGTCGACCGCTGGATGGAATGGACTTGATTTGAGAAGGAATCTGAATTACGAATAAAGTGTTTTTCATTTATAAAGCAGATTTAATTATTAATAAGCATTTAGCTCGTGAGTACCAGGTTAGGCTTAGGTACAAGTGAGAGGATGAACAACAGGTTTGAACGGGACAGAGTACAAGTAACAGGATGAACAACGGGTATGAAAGATAACATTGCTGAGATTACGATACAGTTTACAGTCTACCTGTCTGTGACCGAGTACCTCCATAAGAATCTTTGGATATCCCAGCTGCGTCTGGGTACAAGTGACAGGATGAACAACCCAGCGGGTTTTCTTCCTATTGGGGAGTGTTGTACATTCTGCTATGGCGGTGTGTCCACTCACAGGATGAGTGGCGCTGCCCAATACTGCCACTATGGATTTGTGTCCACTCACAGGATGAGTGGCGCTGTCCAATACTGTCACTATGGCGGTGTGTCCACTCACGGGATGAGTGACGCTGCCCAATACTGTCACTATGGCGGTGTGTCCACTCACAGGATGAGTGGCGTTGTCCAATACTGTCACTATGACGGTGTGTCCACTCACAAGATGAGTGGCGCTGCCCAATACTGTCACTATGGCGGTGTGTCCACTCACAGGATGAGTGGCGCTGCCCAATACTGTCACTATGGCGGTGTGTTCACTCACAGGATGAGTGGCGCTGCCCAATACTGTCACTATGACGGTGTGTCCACTCACAAGATGAGTGGCGCTGCCCAATTCTGTCACTATGGCAGTGTGTCCACTCACAGGATGAGTGGCGCTGCCCAATACTGTCACTATGACGGTGTGTCCACTCACAGGATGAGTGGCGCTGCCCAATAAACTCGCCCCTCGGGGCAAAATTTAAATTAAAAAAAAAAAATTGGATATCAAAAAGAGAGGATAAGGGAAGAAAGCCAGAGGCCACACAACAGAAGGAGAAGAAGAATTAAGAGAGAGAAGGGAATGAAAGGCAGCCAGAGAGCAGCCAACCACCAATCACAAGACACAACGACAAGTTTACAAGCACATTGTAAACTCTTGTAAACCACGAAACACTTGACGCCGCCTCCACCTGCCCCCCCCCCCCCACTTACTGTTAGTTACCGTTCGAATCCTGTTGGTAAACTGCTGGTGTACCGTTGGTGACTGGGTGTACCTCTGGTGAACCGTTGGTGTAAAGGACTTCGATGAACCTAAATTCAGGCTTCCTGTCCCCCCAACAACAGGAATGACGTGGTAAGGGTCGAAGTCTGTTGGACACCAACAGCCAGGACACACTTCGTTCATTTTGTACCCCCCCCCCAGGGTGGTGATTGGTGACGCGAGGCACTGTGATTGGACGAGGCACTGTGATTGGACGAGGCACTGTGATTGGACGAGGCACTGTGATTGGACGAGGCACTGCGATTGGACGAGGCACTGCGATTGGACGAGGCACTGTGATTGGACGAGGCACTGTGATTGGACGAGGCACCGTGATTGGACGAGGCACTGCGATTGGACGAGGCACTGTGATTGGACGAGGCACTGTGATTGGACGAGGCACTGCGATTGGACGAGGCACTGCGATTGGACGAGGCACTGTGATTGGACGAGGCACTGCGATTGGACGAGGCACTGTGATTGGACGAGGCACTGTGATTGGACGAGGCACTGTGATTGGACGAGGCACCGTGATTGGACGAGATACATCCCCCAATCCTCAAATACATTATACAACACCAGGCATTTTTGACCTGTCCTCAAAGGGTTTGAATACCCTCGGAGTAATTACTTGACAACCACTACTCAATCATTGCTGTTATCTACTCCCTATCGATGGTTAAGTTAGGTTAGGTTAGGTTAGGTTAGGTTTGGTTACATTGAAACAGTTTATTATTCTCAAGCATGTGAAATATGAAATTCAAAAACTATTTGAGTATACCCTCCAATTTAATTAAAAAAAATCCTAGTCAATTTTAAAGATATATATGACCGTTTGAAACAAAATGAGGTAACCATAGATTTTACATTTTAAATCATCGATTTATAATACAATAAAGTTATCCTTTAAAATATTCTATTTTTTTTAGGACAAAGGCTCACTTGCCACTTTATAAACAGACTATTACTGGAACAGTAAGGTGCTTTCCAACCATCACAAACATATTGATAACTATCCAGGTGGTGTGAGAGTGAGTTTGTTGTCTCATAACAATTCCTTTGCCCTGAGGATGGCCAACATATGTGTATGAGCTGTGAGTTTGGAGTGATTTTGAGCCCCAGAATCTGTTCATGCTAAGTTTTAAATTAAATTTTGCCCCGAGGGGCGAGTTTATTGGGCAGCGCCACTAAGTGTTATTCATGCTAAAAATCAAAGGAAAATAGTACATTTATTCACTTCTTGTTAAATACTTCATGTATATAAATCGCTTCATGCAGGTCGGCGTTCAATCCCCGACCGTCCACCAAGTGGTTGGGGCACCATTCCTTTCCCCCCGTCCCATCCCAAATCCTTATCCTGACCCCTTTCCCAGTGCTATATAGTCGTAATGGCTTGGCGCTTTCCCCTTCCCTTCCTAGTGTTTCCTCACCTTTACCTCACTGACGTCATCGTGCCTAACCCGACTCCTACCCTCTTTTCTACCTCCACAAGCCTGGGTCCTGAGCCCATCATGGTTCAGCCGGTAATGCATGAGTCTGGATATTCCTTAGGCTGGGTTCCACAGGCTGAAAAATCCAATGAAGAACCCGTGTGACTGGAATTCAGTTCAGGAACGCGTGTTCGATCCCATTGCATGACCTCAATGTTTATTTTTAAAAGGCGGGCTGTCATCACCTGTCTTCTGACGCGAGACAGGTGAACTGCCAGACAGTAAAGTGTGAGACGTTCGAGGTGATAGACAGAAGCTTTAAATGACATGCAACGGACGGGAAAAAGGGAGAGACAGGGAACGGGAAAGAGGGTCAGACAGTGACAAGGGAAGGGAGTGACATAATGTAGACGGAAGAGGGGACAGTGACGGATGAGGGAACAGACAGGACGGACGGGAGAAACAAACCAGAGCATCAGGGGGATGAGACAGGGACGACCCGAAGGGACAGATAGGAACGAGTGAAGGGAACAGGCATAGACGGGTGAGGAACAGAGTGAGAGGGATAGACAGACAGACGAGTGAGAGGATAGACAGAGAGACGAGTGAGAGGACAGAGTGAGGGGGGGGGGGGGGACAGACAGAAAGCATGTGGCCAGGGGCTCGAGTTACCTCTACTGCTCACGTACCTCGCACGAACAAGACCACATCTCATCCTTCTCCTTTCCCGTACCCCTGCGTGTGGCCTTGGCTTCCGCTTCACTCACTCACCCCCCCCCCCTCCTCCCCACCCTCATCCACCCCCACCCTCATCCACCCCCTCACTCATCCTCATCCACACCCCCTCCCCCAAACTCACCACAAACTCGACGTTTTCCAGACCTAGAATATATTCTTCAAGAATCTTTAACAGCATCATCTGCATACATAGAATATTCTTTATGAATGTCCTTGGCGTCTTTTTCATTATTAGAATATTCTTCATTCCACAAGAATATTCTTCAGGATCCCCATGCACTGACGTCTGGGAGAATGTGTTCGACTCTGAAGCCCTCGAAGGAGATCAGGGAAGACGAAGCCATGACTGCTGGTGAGGATTGAGAGCTGGAGGGCCGCTCCTGGAGTAGGGTCACCCTTAGGTCGAGTATGACTCAACGGAAGGAGGTGCTAAAGTGACGAGATCTTTGCGTAAACAACAGCCAGCTCCGGTGGCCACTACCGCGGCGGCCGCTGGCATCCAGTGAGTCCTCCTCCTCCTGCCGCTGGTGGGCGCCGAGGGGCGTCGCGTCCTTGCCAGCGCGCCAGAACACGAAGTGGCGGGAACTGAGCCGATGGTTCTCCTCCGCCGCCACAACAACAACTTTCACCGTTCTTCTGGCCGGGATAAGACTGAATATGTCGTGTTGTTCGACCGAAGGTTTTATTGGGATTTAGTGTAAACAAGGGGGATAGGTCCAGAGAGAGAGAGAGAGAGAGAGAGAGAGAGAGAGAGAGAGTGAGAGAGAGAGAGAGAGAGAGAGAGAGAGAGAGAGAGAGAGAGAGAGAGAGAGAGAGAGACAGAGAGAGAGAGAGAGAGTAAGGAATAATTTGGAAATTAGAGTCGTTGAGCTGCAACAGGAGAGCTCCCAGCTAGTATGCCTGCGAGGGAACCATTTGGTCTGATCGGTACGGCAACGGCCTCGCTTCGTGCAGGTCTAAGTTCGATCCTCGACTTTCTGAAGTGGTTAGGCACCGTTACTTCCCCATATGACAGCTCATTGTCCTTATATTCCAGTGCGTATCTAGTCTTCATATCCCAGCCCCTATTCCTCATATCCCAGCTCCTATTCATCATATCCCAGCTCCTATCCCTCATATCCCAGCTCCTATCCCTCATATCCCAGCTCCTATCCTTCATATTCCAGCTCCTATCCCTCATATCCCAGCTCCTATCCCTCATATCCCAGCTCCTATCCCTCATATCCCAGCTCCTATCCCTCATATCCCAGCTCCTATCCCCTCATATCCCAGCTCCTGTCCCTCATATCCCAGCTCCTATCCTTCATATCCTAGCTCCTATCTCTCATATCCCAGCTCCTATTCCTTTTATCTCAGCTCCTATCCCTCATATCCCAGCTCCTATCCCCTCATATCCCAGCTCCTATCCCTCATATCCCAGTTCCTATCCTTCATATCCCAGCTCCTATCCCTCATATCCCAGTTCTTATCCCTCATATCCCAGCTCCTATCCCAGCTCCTATTCCTCATATCCCAGCTCCTATCCCTCATATCCCAGCGCCTATCCCTCTTATCGCAGCTCCTATCCCTCATATCCCAGCTCCTATCCCTCATATCCCAGCTCCTATCCCTCATATCCCAGCTCCTATCACTCATATCCCAGCTCCTATCCCTCATATCCCAGCTCCTATCCCTCATATCCCAGCTCCTATCCCTAATATCTCAGCTGTGAGAGAGATGTTACCAGTGTGAACGAATGCATATGAAAGACTTGAAACATACAAAATAGGGCAATGAATATTATATACGGAACGAATAAGAATTGATCAATTCGTATATTGAAGGGGATCATTAATCGCGAGACAATTGAGCAATTGAGCCTCGTGAGATAATCTCTCAGGAGATGTTCTTGAAGGTAATTGTAAGGAGAAAGGTAAGGTGATTATCAGGAGAAAGTAATAAGCCATTACGTCTATATATCACTAGGAAGGAATATGAGGATGAGGATTTTGGGATTGGACGAAGGAAAGGAATGGTGCCCCAACCACTTGGACAGTCGGGGATCGAACACCGGCCTGCAAGAAGTGAGGCCGTCGCTCTACCGTCCAGCCCAAGAGGTTGTGTTTCTTGTTAAAGTCTGAATATGAAGACTAATCAATATTTAGGTCAACTGCTGACCTGCAAAATACACCCCACAACAGTTAATTAACTCCCCAGGTACCTATTTCACTGCTAGGTGAACAGAAGTATCACGTGAAAAGAAACGTGCCCAACCGTCTCCGTCCTACCAAAGGCCAGACCTCAGGAGCCTCGATTATGAGCCAAGAACGTAGCCAACTACGCTACAAACACCCATATCAGAGGATATATAAACAGCTCCAACAGCACGTTTAATATATCGAAATGTATTACTGTATCTTACACTGTATAACTTGTTGTATTATACTGCATCGTAAACAAGATCCAGAGCGGTAAACTGGCGAGTGTTAATGAGTTTACAGTGTTTACACAGCGCTGCCAAGACTTCTCGCCCGCAAGGTGGCCCAGGACCCACGTATTTTCCCCCCTTTAAAAATCTGAATGTGGAGACACTTGGCAACAGCGGGGGGGCAGACATCTTTATTTATTTCCTTTAAAAGGTGTTTACCCTTTCTTTTTTACCCGGGCCGCTTACTTTGGCGCCTTGTTTGATTATCTTATTTTCACATTTATAATGCCTTTGCTTGGCGTGTGTGTGTGTGTGTGTGTGTGTGTGTGTGTGTGTGTGTGTGTGTGTGTGTGTGTGTGTGTGTGTGTGTGTGTGTGTGTGTGTGTGTGTGTGTGTGTGTGTGTGTGTGTGTGTGTGTGTGTGTGTGTGTGTGTGTGTGTGTATTCACCTAGTTGTGCTTGCAGAGGTTGAGCTCTGCTCTTTCGGCCCGCCTGTCAACTGTCAGTCAATCAACTGTTACTAACTACTAATTATTTTTTCTCCACCCCCCAGGAAGCAGCCCGTGACAGCTGACTAACTCCCAGGTACTTATTTACTGCTAGGTAACGGAAGGGGGGCATCAGAGAGCAAGTAACTCTGTCCATGTGTCTCTACCATCATCGGGAATCAAACCCGGGGCCACAGGATTACGAGTCCCGCGCGCTGTCCACTCAGCTACCAGACCCCTGTGAGTGTGTATGTACATGTTGTTGTTGTTAAAGATTTGCTACCCAGAACAAAAAGTTCCAAGTAGCACGGGCTATGGTGAGCCCGTAGTGACTCTCTGTATGAACATATATGAACAATTTGAAGGGTGTTTATGCTAGCCCGTCCGCATAGTTGAAGGAAGCAATCACTCGACACGTAATCTTAGATCTTCAACAGCTGGGACCGGAAGTGAGGGTCAAGAAAGCCATATAATTCTCAATGAGTGGAAATGTGAATGTTGAATACAAAGTGTAGTGTGTGTGTATGCATATTTTCGTATGTTTTAATGTTGTGCTGGCGTGTACTACACTAGTTGTATTTGTGAGGAATGAGCCACGGCTCTTGGGTTCCGCCTCTCGTCTCTTAATCGATTGGGGTATAGGCTCCAGTTTATATTTAAAGCTGTGTATGGAGTCAGCCTCCACAACATCACTTCCTAGTGCATTCCACATACTAACAACTCTGACACTGAAAAAGTTATTTATAATGTCTCTGTGGCTCATTTGGGTACTCAGCTTCCACCTGTGTCCCCTTGTGCGTGTACCACCCGTGTTAAGTAATCCATCCTTGTCTACCTTGTGAATTCCCCTGAGAATTTCGAATGTTTTGATCATGTCTCCCCGAGCTCTTCTGTCTTCCTGCGACGTGAGGTGCAATTCACGCAGTCTTTCCTCGTAACTCAAGCCTCTTAGCTTTGGGACTAGTCTAGTGGCATACCTTTGAACTTTTTCCAGCTTCGTCTAATGATTGACAAGGTACGGACGTCATTCTGGACCTGCATACTACAAGATTGGTCTTACTTACGTGGTATACAAAGTTCTAAATGATTCCTAAACGAATTTCTAAAGGCAGTTGTAATGTTAGCCAGCCTCCCATACGCCGTTGATGATATCCTTTTGATGTGGGCTTCAGGAGACAGGTTCGGTGTGATATGAACTCCTAGATGTTTCTCTCTGTCCGTTTCGTGAAGGACTTCATCTCCCATTTGGTACCTTGTGCCTGACCTCCTGCTCCCTCCACCTAACTTCATTACTCTACATTTACTTGAGTTAAACTCTAGTAGCCATATGTGTGAAATCACCTCATTGTGCTTGAGGGATTGAAATTAGCGCTTTGATCCCGACTCTCAACTGTCAATTAAGTGGTGTATAGATGCCTGCGGTTGTTGAGATCTATCATGTCTACATTTGAAACTGTGTATGGCGTCCGTTTATGGATGTGTGTGTGTGTGCGTGCGTGTGTGTGTGTATTTATGTGTATATATATAATATTATAATATCCCTCAAAATATATATCAAACCATTAAAACATTCACCCAGAAACCTGTTAATGCCTCAAACACATACACACACAGAACACCTCTAAGGGCGAGCCAAAGCGGTTCTGTCGCCGTATAAGCAGTAATACAAAAGTAACACCGTTCACAGAGAAATCGCAATAACACAATATATCAATACAAAAATCCACAGGAACCGTGATAAGGATTCGAACCGGTGCAATGGCTTATTCTCAATGTGATCAGGGTGAAGATGACTTTCGAAAACGACAAGGAGATGTGTGTGGAACTGAACAAAGGATTTCCAGGAGGTCTTAACAAAAGAGCCAGCGCGGAGACCAGGATTGTGAGCTGAAAAGCCAGAAGACACTTCCCAGAACTTTGAAGGAAAAAAACTTAATTCGAATATTCAAAAAAGGAGATAGAAAGAAGGAACTAAATTACAGACTAGTATTACTGATGGAATTATAAAATAATAAGAAAAAAGTTGGATTGTAGAGCATTGGGAGAGAAACAACTTTTCTCTTAATAATACAAGGTAATACAAACTTAATAATACAAGGTAATACAAACTTAATAATACAAGCTAATACAAACTTAATAATACAAGGTAATACAAACTTAATAATACAAGCTAATACAAACTTAATAATACAAGCTAATACAAACTTAATAATACAAGGTAATACAAACTGACAAACTTGATACAATCCTATGACACAAGGTTACTAAAATAAGATAGGAAAAAGAAGGCTGGGTAGACTGCTTTTTCCTAGACTGTCAGAAAGCAGTTGATACTGTTTCTGGTGATAGACGGTTGTACAAGATGGAGACACAAGTGGGGATAACTGGGAAGATGCTGAACTGGGTGATAAGGGAGTACCTGAAGGACAGAAAACCGAGAGTCACGGTCAGAGACAAGGTATCGAATGGAACTATCAGGAGAAAGCGCCAATCCATTACGACTATATAGCCCTGGGAAGGGGGGTCAGGATAAGGATTTGGGATGGGACGGGGGAAAGGAATAGTGCCCAACCACTTGGTGAACGGTCGGGGATTGAACGTCGACCTGCATGAAGCGAGACTGTCGCTCTACCGTCCAGCCCAAGTGGTTGGGCAAGTTAATAGTGAATGAAAAACTGCGGACTAATGTAGAAAAAATGTTAGTATGACCTTGACGGACTCCACCAGTGAGCAAACAAATGGTTGCTAGAATTCAATCCCAACAAGTGTAAGGCAATGAAGGGGGGAAGGGAGAGAGAAGAGACCAATAGGAATCTTCACCAAAAGGGTTAATTTAGGCATCCCCAGCAGTTGGAAAGAGAAACGAATTTGTAAATGGAGATAATTCCAACACTATCTCCAGAGGCACACATAAACAGGGTGACATCGGCGGCGTATGGGACGCTGGCAAACACTGGAACATGGTTTAGAAACCTAAACCAGGACGCCTTCAAGACAAATATACACAGCTTTTGTTAGACCAATGCTGGCATATGTAGCACCAGTCCTCAGTCATCACCCTCTGAACTATAAAACCAAAATTGAAAAAAGTACAAAGATTAATACCAGACCTAAAGGGGCTAAGCTCTGAGGAAAGGTTAAGGGAACATAAGACCTCACAAGCGTGAAGGAGACATGATCGCAACATACAAGATACCAAGAGAGGCAATTGACAAAGTGGTCAATAAAGAAAATTAGCCGAGAGGATATTCATGGGAACCCAAATGAGTCGAAGAAATACATGAAAATATTCGTACCAAAACGGGTGGCCATCCGCCAAACACACACCGAAACTATGACGTTGGTACAACGTTCGAACAAGTTTTAACACCTCCTAACCAGTTATAACAACCAATATAGCAAGTTGTAACAACGTTCTAATACGTCATAAACACATTAAGCCAAGATGTAACAACTTTATTACAAGTTGTAACAAGCGGAAAATAGAGACAGTTACGGTTTGTGTTTCCAGGGATATATCACTGAGGAATATATATTCCTCTTGATATATGACAGTATTATATTATTCCTATATACATACAGTATACAGACAGTATACAGAATATTCAGTACAGACTATTCAATACATTAATATTGTATTGAATATTCAATACAGACAGTATACAGAATATTCAGTACAGACTATTCAATACATTAATATTGTATTGAATATTCAATACAGACAGTATTCAGAATATTCCTCTTGATACATATCAAGAGGAATGCACAGAGAAGGAGAGGTTGCGGAAGCCACCTCCACCACCATATATAAGGCCAGAGTCCACAAAACATTTGAGCGTCAGAATCCACACTAAGGCAACGGGGTAGAAGACTAACAGGCTGTGGGGGTATTAAAGAGCTATAAACCTCATTTCCCTATAGTCACTAATCGGTAAGTACTGACAGATAACTATTCCGAACTCCAATTCGAACACCCACCCCGAACACCCCCACTCCGAACACCCACTCTCCGAACACCCCCACTCCGAACACCCACTCCGAACACCCCCACTCCGAACACCCACTCCGAACACCCCCACTCCGAACACCCACCCCGAACACCAGTCAACGCACAAAGAGCTACAACTGCCGTCTTAACAAGATAAATAAATACCATCTTAGCTGTCAATTTCTTCTCAGTCTTCAGGTGCATGTAAGTGCATATTGTTGTAGTGTAAGTGCCTACAGTAGTGTAAGTGCCTACAGTAGTGTAGTGTAAGTGCCTACAGTAGTGTAAGTGCCTACAGTAGTGTAAGTGCCTACAGTAGTGTAAGTGGCTACAGTAGTGTAAGTGCCTACAGTAGTGTAGTGTAAGTGCCTACAGTAGTGTAGTGTAAGTGCCTACAGTAGTGTAAGTGCCTACAGTAGTGTAAGTGCCTACAGTAGTGTAAGTGCCTACAGTAGTGTAAGTGCCTACAGTAGTGTAAGTGGCTACAGTAGTGTAAGTGCCTACAGTAGTGTAGTGTAAGTGCCTACAGTAGTGTAAGTGGCTACAGTAGTGTAAGTGCCTACAGTAGTGTAGTGTAAGTGCCTACAGTAGTGTAAGTGCCTACAGTAGTGTAAGTGCCTACAGTAGTGTAAGTGCCTACAGTAGTGTAAGTGCCTACAGTAGTGTAAGTGGCTACAGTAGTGTAAGTGGCTACAGTAGTGTAAGTGGCTACAGTAGTGTAAGTGGCTACAGTAGTGTAAGTGCCTACAGTAGTGTAAGTGCCTACAGTAGTGTAAGTGCCTACAGTAGTGTAAGTGGCTACAGTAGTGTAAGTGGCTACAGTAGTGTAAGTGGCTACAGTAGTGTAAGTGGCTACAGTAGTGTAAGTGGCTACAGTAGTGTAGTGTAAGTGGCTACAGTAGTGTAAGTGCCTACAGTAGTGTAAGTGGCTACAGTAGTGTAAGTGGCTACAGTAGTGTAAGTGGCTACAGTAGTGTAGTGTAAGTGGCTACAGTAGTGTAGTGTAAGTGGCTACAGTAGTGTAAGTGGCTACAGTAGTGTAGTGTAAGTGGCTACAGTAGTGTAGTGTAAGTGACTACAGTAGTGTAGTGTAAGTGGCTACAGTAGTGTAAGTGGCTACAGTAGTGTAAGTGGCTACAGTAGTGTAGTGTAAGTGGCTACAGTAGTGTAGTGTAAGTGACTACAGTAGTGTAGTGTAAGTGGCTACAGTAGTGTAAGTGGCTACAGTAGTGTAAGTGGCTACAGTAGTGTAGTGTAAGTGGCTACAGTAGTGTAGTGTAAGTGACTACAGTAGTGTAGTGTAAGTGGCTACATCACTGTTTAGTATAAGCGTTCACGGTACTATAAGTAAGTAGCTACAGAGCTGAAGTAAAAGTGCTACAAGTGGCCATAGAGTGGCCGGGCACAATCAAGTACTTTCACCTGTAGGAGAGCAACAGAGCCGCGATATAGAGCCACGGTGAAGGTCATGATATATATATATATATATATATATATATATATATATATATATATATATATATATATATATATATATATATATATATATATATATATATATTGATCAGTGGTTCACGAGATCTGTTTTTATACTTAAGTAACTACAAAGTGGGCAACCGGGGGGGGGGGGTGTTAAGTAGAGTCTATCGCACTAAGTGGTTCCACAGTGTGAAGTGTAACAGTGGAATGTTTAATCCAGTAGTAATTCCCAGTAGTTTAATCTAGAACTTAAGTGGCGCGGACGCCTCTTAAAACTCTACGAGCACCAGCTAGAAGAGGCTCTAACCAACCAAGTCTCGTAGAGCCCCTCGTAGGGCCCCCACGTAGTAGAGTGTCTAAGTGTTCCACCCCCGCGCATGTGAGCGCCTCTCGTCAGTACCCAGGGTATATAAGCACTTAAGTGCTTCCCCCGGTGAGTGTGTCTTTAATAATGGCCAAGTGTGGGATCCTGGGGGTATGATTGATGGCCACGGGGGGAAAGGGGGGGGGGAGAAGGGGTGTGGGATGAATAGGGCGGGAGGGGTGGGGGGGTGGGGGGGGGGTGGGGGGTCATCTGATGAGCACCACAGAACTATTAATCTGTCAGGCAAATGTAGAACAAGGCAGCACTTGCCCCCTTCTCGTTGGACTCACCTAGTTGTGCTTGTGGGGGGAGGGATGAGCTCTGGCTCTTTGGTCCCGCCTCTCTACTATCAATCAACTGGTGTGTGCAGATTCTGGAGCCTATTGGGCTCTATCATATCTACATTTGGAACTGTGAAAGGAGTCTGCCTCCACCACATCACTGCCTAATGCATTCCATTTGTGTGTGTGTGTGTGTGTGTGTGTGTGTGTGTGTGTGTGTGTGTGTGTGTGTGTGTGTGTGTGTGTGTGTGTACTCCCCTAGTTGTGCTTGCGGAGGTTGAGCTCTGCCTCTTTGGTTCCAATCCTCTCAACTTTCATTCAACGGGTATATACACACACATATTTCCAAACCTATTGGGCTCTATTAAAATCTCAGCTTTAAAATCCTGAATGGGTTTTGCCTCCTTCACTTCGCTTCTTAGAACATTCCATGTCTTCACTACTGTGACTCAAACCTATTTTTTTTTATTTCTAGCGTCTCTATGGGTCATTTGAGCACTCAATTTCCACCTGCCTGTTCCCCCTTGTTCGTGTATCACCCATCCTAAATAAAGTCTTTGTATGCCACATCTTTTCCACTGGGGATTTTATACGGAGTAATCATGTCTTCTCTAATCTTCTGTTTTCCTGTGATTTGAGGTTTATTTACATTAATCTTTCCTCGTAACTCATACCTCTCAGTTCCAGGACTAGTCAAGTGGCACATTTCTGGACATTCTCCAATTAGGTTTTGACTAGGCCATGACTCCATGCTTTATATATATATATATATATATATATATATATATATATATATATATATATATATATATATATATATATATAACTATATATATATATATGTCGTACCTAGTAGCCAGAACGCACTTCTCGGCCTACTATGCACGGCCCGATTTGCCTAATAAGCCAAGTTTTCCTGAATTAATATATTTTCTCTAATTTTTTTCTTATGAAATGATAAAGCTACCCATTTCATTATATATGAGGTCAATTTTATGTTATTGGAGTTAAAATTACCGTAGATATATGACCGAACCTAACCAACCCTACCTAACCTAACCTAACCTATTTCTATAGGCTAGGTTAGGTTAGGTAGCCGAAAATGTTAGGTTAGGTTAGGTTAGGTAGGTTTGGTAGTCGAAAAACAATTAATTCATGAAAACTTGGCTTATTAGGCAAATCGGGCCTTGCATAGTAGGCTGAGAAGTGCGTTCTGGCTACTAGGTACGACATATATATATATATATATATATATATATATATATATATATATATATATATATATATATATATATAGTCCTGGGGACCATTCAGGCTTGTTCGCATATATATATATATATATATATATATATATATATATATATATATATATATATATATATATATGTCGTACCTAATAGCCAGAACGCACTTCTCAGCCTACTATTCAAGGCCCGATTTGCCTAATAAGCCAAGTTTTCATGAATTAATGTTTTTTCATCTACCTAACCTACCTAACCTAACCTAACCTAGCTTTTTTTGGCTACCTAACCTAACCTTACCTATAAATATAGGTTAGGTTAGGTTAGGTAGGGTTGGTTAGGTTCGGTCATATATCTACGTTAATTTTAACTCCAATAAAATAAAATTGACCTCATACATAGAGAAAAGGGTTGCTTTATCATTTCATAAGAAAAAAATTATAATAAATATATTAATTCAGGAAAACTTGGCTTACTAGGCAAATCTGGCCTTGAATAGTAGGCTGAGAAGTGAGTTCTGGCTACTAGGTACGACATATATATATATATATATATATATATATATGTCGTACCTAATAGCCAGAACGCACTTCTCAGCCAACTATGCATGGCTCATTTTGCCTAATAAGCCAAGTTTTCATGAATTAATGTTTTTTCGACTACCTAACCTACCTAACTTAACCGAACCTACCTTTTTCTGCTACCTAACCTAACCTAACCGATAGAGATAGGTTAGGTTAGGTTAGGTAGGGTTGGTTAGGTTCGGTCATTTATCTACGTTAATTTTAACTCCAATAAAAAAAAATTGACCTCATACATAATGAAATGGGTAGCTTTATCATTTCATAAGAAACAAATTAGAGAAAATATATTAATTCAGGAAAACTTGGCTTATTAGGCAAATCGGGCCTTGCATAGTAGGCTGAGAAGTGCGTTCTGGCTACTAGGTACGACATATATATATATATATATATATATATATATATATATATATATATATATATATATATATATATATATATATATATGACTATATATATATATATATATATATATATATATATATATATATATATATATATAGTCCTGGGGACCATTCAGGCTTGTTCGCATATATATATATATATATATATATATATATATATATATATATATATATATATATATATATATATATATATATATATATATATGTTGTACATAGTAGCCAGAACGCTGTAATTGGCCTACTATGCAAGGCCCGATTTGCCTAATAAACCAAGTTTACCTGAATTTAGATATTTTTCATTTTTTTTCCTTATGAAATGATAAAGCTATCCATTTCATTATGTACGAGTTAATTTTTTAAAATTTGAGTTAAAACTAATGTAGATATATGACCGAACCTAACCAACCCTACCTAACCTAACCTACCCTAACCTAACCTAACCTAACCAACCCTACCTAACCTAACCTAACCTAACCTAACCTAACCTAACCTAACCTAACCTAACTTAACCTAATCTAAACTAACACAACTAAGTCAATAATTTATGTTCTTAATATAATATGATAATAATAAAATAAACTAATTGGAAACAATTTATTGAAAATAAAGAAAATCACTCGGCCTATTAGGCAAATCGGACCTTGCATAGTAGGCCGAGAAGTGCGTTCTGGCTACTTTATACATGACGCCGGTATACATATAGATGGTACACACAGAGGCATGTGTATGTATACCGACCAGCAGAACTCTTATACATGAGTAGATACCCTCCAGTCTACTGTAGATAGTGGTAGAACACCCCCCCCCTATATCTCTCTACTATCATCGTGTTACTAGCCTTCTTGGTCTTCCCCCTTTCCCACTATCCCTCCCCTTTCCATTCCTATTGCCTTTATTTCTTCTCTTCTCTACCTTCTCTTTCTTCCAATCCTTTCTACCGGGACTGACGGCTGAGAGGACAGCGCTCGGGATTCGTAGTCCTGAGGTTCCGGGTTCGATCCCCGGCGGAGGCGGAAACGAATGAGTTTCTTTTACCCTGATGCACCCTGTTACCTAGCAGTAAATAGGTACTTGGGTTTTAGACAGCTGCTACGGGCTGCTTCCTGGGGGTCTGTAACAAAAAGGAGGCCTGGTCGAGGACCGGGCCGCGGGGACGCTAAGCCCCGAAATCATCTCAAGATAACCTCAAGATAACCCTTATCTACCCTTTCCGGTCTTCCCTCTTTCTTAGTCTGTCCCCCTCCCCTCTCTCTCTCTCTCCCTCTCCCTCTCCCTCCCTCTCCCTCCCTCCCCAAACCACCGACCCTCTCTCTTATTCCATCTCCCCTCCGTGACCTTTGACCCCGGACATCTCCCCCCCCCCCACCCCACACCCCCACTCCCCCTAGCCCGTCTGCACCTGAATTCTCGACTTCTATGTGTTCCTGATTGTCTGCTGGTGTCTACATATCTGATGGTTTATTTGTACAGATCTGATTCACTAGGTGCTTGGTTTATTTTCTTCTTCTTCTTCTCTGGGTTTATCTGGATGCCACAGAGCGTTTTATTAATTGGTTTTTCTTCCTCCCTGGGTTTAGTTAGATTCTAGTTCTTCCTTCCTGGGTTTAGTTAGATTCTAGTTCTTCCTTCCTGGGTTTAGTTAGATTCTAGTTCTTCCTTCCTGGGTTTAGTTAGATTCTAGTTCTTCCTTCCTGGGTTTAGTTAGATTCTAGTTCTTCCTTCCTGGCTTTAGTTAGATTCTAGTTCTTCCTTCCTGGGTTTAGTTAGATTCTAGTTCTTCCTTCCTGGGTTTAGTTAGATTCTAGTTCTTCCTTCCTGGCTTTAGTTAGATTCTAGTTCTTCCTTCCTGGGTTTAGTTAGATTCTAGTTCTTCCTTCCTGGGTTTAGTTAGATTCTAGTTCTTCCTTCCTGGCTTTAGTTAGATTCTAGTTCTTCCTTCCTGGGTTTAGTTAGATTCTAGTTCTTCCTTCCTGGGTTTAGTTAGATTCTAGTTCTTCCTTCCTGGGTTTAGTTAGATTCTAGTTCTTCCTCCCTGGGTTTATAGTTAGATTCTAATTACCCTAAATGGTTTTAGTAATCGCTTGAGTCTTTGGTTTAATTAGATTAACCTGTATTTCTTGGGTTTAATTAGTTTGTAAATTAATTCCTTTGGTGTGTGATAATTTTTGAGCAGGTTTGCTCTAACTTGTTTAACTTGGGGTTAGTTTCTTGTTAGTTATACATCACTACATATTGGTACTTTCTGGTGGTCCATCACTATATATTGGTACTTTCTGGTGGTCCATCACTACATATTGGTACTTTCTGGTGGTCCATCACTACATATTGGTACTTTCTGGTGGTCCATCACTACATATTGGTACTTTCTGGTGGTCCATCACTACATATTGGTACTTTCTGGTGGTCCATCGCTACATATTGGTACTTTCTGGTGGTCCATCACAACATATTGGTACTTTCTGGTGGTCCATCACTACATATTGGTACTTTCTGGTGGTCCATCACTATATATTGGTACTTTCTGGTGGTCCATCACTACATATTGGTACTTTCTGGTGGTCCATCACTACATATTGGTACTTTCTGGTGGTCCATCGCTACATATTGGTACTTTCTGGTGGTCCATCACAACATATTGGTACTTTCTGGTGGTCCATCACTACATATTGGTACTTTCTGGTGGTCCATCACTACATATTGGTACTTTCTGATGGTCCATCACTACATATTGGTACTTTCTGGTGGTCCATCACTACATATTGATACTTTCTGGAGGTCCATCACTACATATTGGTACTTTCTGGAGGTCCATCACTATATATTGGTACTTTCTGGTGGTCCATCACTACATATTGGTACTTTCTGGAGGTCCATCACTACATATTGGTACTTTCTGGTGGTCCATCACTATATATTGGTACTTTCTGGTGGTCGATCACTACATATTGGTACTTTCTGGTGGTCCATCACTACATATTGGTACTTTCTGGTGGTCCATCACTACATATTGGTACTTTCTGGTGGTCCATCACTACATATTGGTACTTTCTGATGGTCCATCACTACATATTGGTACTTTCTGGAGGTCCATCACTACATATTGGTACTTTCTGGAGGTCCATCACTATATATTGGTACTTTCTGGTGGTCCATCACTACATACTGCTACTTTCTGGTGGTCCTTCACTACATATTGGTACTTTCTGGTGGTCCATCACTATATATTGGTACTTTCTGGTGGTCCATCACTACATATTGGTACTTTCTGGAGGTCCATCACTATATATTGGTACTTTCTGGTGGTCCATCACTACATATTGGTACTTTCTGATGGTCCATCACTACATATTGGTACTTTCTGGAGGTCCATCACTACATATTGGTACTTTCTGGTGGTCCATCACTATATATTGGTACTTTCTGGTGGTCGATCACTACATATTGGTACTTTCTGGTGGTCCATCACTACATATTGGTACTTTCTGGTGGTCCATCACTACATATTGGTACTTTCTGGTGGTCCATCACTATATATTGGTACTTTCTGGTGGTCCATCACTATATATTGGTACTTTCTGGTGGTCCATCACTACATATTGGTACTTTCTGGTGGTCCATCACTATATATTGGTACTTTCTGGTGGTCCATCACTACATATTGGTAGTTTGGACCAAGTTGTAAATATCGGTACTATTATCTCACGATGGATTACTAGTCTGCGGAGTCGTTAAACACTTGAAAGGTCCCGGGTTCGATTGTTTGGCAGGTGGAGACGATTGGGCACGTTTCAATAGGCCTGCCTGTTGCCTCTGTTCACCTAGCATCAAACAGGTACACATGGGAGCTAAACGACTGTTGTGGTTTGCAGAAGGTCGGAAGATAGCCTGGGAACCGAGGTTATCTTGAGATGATTTCGGGGCTTAGCGTCCCCGCGGCCCGGTCCTCGACCAGGTCTCCTTTTCGTTACACATCCCCAGGAAGGAACCCGTAGCGGCTGTCTAACTCCCAGGTACCTATTTACTACTAGTTAACAGGAGCATCAGGGTGAAAGAAACTCTGCCCATTTGTTTCCACCTGCACAGGGGATCGAACCCAGAACCTCAGGACTAGCGAATCCGAAGCCGCTGTCCACTCAGCTGTCAGGCCCCATTAATACAGTGCAGTATTTCAATGCACAGATTGTTAAACAATTCCCTCACGTATATATATATATACTTTGCATATACATGCAAAGGCCAGAACGAATAGGCGGATCGATCCAACCTCTTCTTAAAACATCCACAATTTATAATCATAATGACTTATATTGTAATTGTCACGTAATTTGAGAAAAATCAACGTAATGAAACTACCTTACCTTGAGGTGTTCTCGGGGCTTAGCGTCCCCGCGGCCCGGTCATCAACCAGGCCTAGTTGGAGGAAGCAGGAGGCCAGACACAGGGGTACCTAATGTCAGATGAAATCCTTCAGAAAACAAAGAGAGGGATTTAGGGGATTTATATCTTCCCGAACCTGTCTAGAGAAGCCTACATCAAGAGGGTATTACCAGCGGCATATGCAAGGCTACCTACCTTGAGGCTACCTTGAGGTGCTTCCGGGGCTTAGTGTCCCCGCGGCCCGGTCGTCGACCAGGCCTCCTGGTTGCTGGACTGATCAACCAGGCTGTTAGACGCGGCTGCTCGCAGCCTGACGTATGAGTCACAGCCTGGTTGATCAGGTCAACCATCGGAACATCGGAACCGCTTTTAGAAATTTGTGTAGATAATTATTCAGAATCTTGTATACCACGTATGTCAGAGCAATCATGGATTAAGCAGCGCTGGAGTGGAGCACAGATCTAGACATACACAATACGAAGTTAGAGAAGGTTCAAAGGTACGCCACCAGACTGGTCCCAGAATTACGAGGTATGAGATAGGAGGAAAGGCTACATGAACTGAATCTCACGTCGCTGGATGACAGAGGATTTAGAGGAGACATGATTACCACATACCAAGTTCTCAGGGAACTTGGTATGTGGTAATCTCTGTCTCTGACAGAGAGACAGACAGACACAGAGGGACAGAGAGACAGTGTACTTGTTATTCCCAGCGTTAACTAAGATGAGAGACAGGATGAAGTCAGCTGTTATCAGGTCATTCATGAAGATATCAAATGTTGCTCTATTTCTGATAGATGAATTGTGGGTAATAGTTGATATGAATGTTGTGTGTGGGGGGGGGGGTTGAGGTTGTGGGCGGGGGGGGGGGTGGATGTCGTGGGGGGGGGGGGGTGGAGGTTGTGGGGGGGGGCTGGGGGTGGGGGAGGGGGGGGTGCTAAGTGGTGGAGAAGGGTGGAAGTTGTGGGTGGGTGGGGGGGGAGAGGGTAGTGTATGATAGGTGAGCCCCCACAGGGGCAGAATGGGCAAGAGTCTCCTGAGAATGGGCAAGAGTCTCCTGAGAATGGGCAAGAGTCTCCTGAGAATGGGCAGTGTGGGGGTGGGCTACACGGGCGGGCGTGGGCACCTTGTGGCACTCATCACACAGGGCACGTGAGTGACAGACGAAGTGCCCGGGAGGAGGGGGGGGTGGGGTGCCCACTCTGGGGAGGGGTGACGGGGAGGGGGTCGCCAACCCCCCTTACTAATACCAACACCCCCCCCCCACACACACACACACACGCCACACGTACACGCAGGCACACACACACACACACACAAACACACATACACACACACACACACACACACACACACACACACACACACACACACACACACACACACACACACAAACACACACACACACACACACACACACACACACACACACACACACACACACACACACACACAAACAAACACACACACACACAAACAAACACACACACACACACACACACACACACACACACACACACACACACACACACACACACACACAAACACACACACACACACACACACACACACACACACACACACACACACACACACACACACACACAAGTAATGAAACTAGGCAGTGGAAACAGGAGGCCAGGCACAGGATACAGAATAGGAGATGAAGTACTTAATGAAACAGACAGAGAGAAAGATCTAGGAGTTGATATCACACCAAACCTGTCTCCTGAAGCCCACATAAAGAGAATAACGTCTGCGGCACATGCGAGGCTGGCTAACATCAGAACAGCGTTCAGGAACCTGTGTAAGGAATCATTCAGAATCTTGTACACGACATATGTAAGACCAATCCTGGAGTATGCGGCCCCAGCATGGAGCCCGTACCTTGTCAAGCACAAGACGAAGCTGGAAAAATTCCAAATGTATGCTACTAGACTAGTCCCAGAACTGAGAGGCATGAGTTATGAGGAAAGGCTGCGGGAAATGCACCTTATGACACTGGAAGACAGAAGAGTAAGGGGGGACATGATCACAACCTACAAAATCCTCAGGGGAATCGACCGGGTAAACAAGGATTAACTATTCAACACTGGAGGGACGCGAACAAGGGGACACAGGTGGAAGCTGAGCACCCAAATGAGCCACAGAGACATTAGAAAGAACTTTTTCAGTGTCAGAGTAGTTAGTAAATGGAATGCATTAGGAAGTGATGTGGTGGAGGCTGACTCCATACACAGTTTCAAGTGTAGATATGATAGAGCCCAGTAGGCTCAGGAATCTGTACATCAGTTGATTGACGGTTGAGAGGCGGGACCAAAGAGCCAGAACTCAACCCCCGCAAACACAACTAGGTGAGTACACACGCGCGCGCGCACACACGCACACGCACACCACACACACACACACACACACACACACACACACACACACACACACACACACACACACACACACAAACACACGCGCGCGCGTGTGCACACGTGGAAAGCTTTCTAAATATATAACTTCACACAAAGGCTCTCGTTGCCTCAACCTGCTGCTTCTGTTGCTGCTGCTGTTGCTTCTGTTGCTGCTGCTTCTGTTGCTGCTGCTGCTGCTGTTGCTGCTGCTGTTGCTTCTGTTGCTGCTGCTTCTGTTGCTGCTGCTGCTGTTGCTGCTGCTGCTGCTTCTGTTGCTGCTGCTGCTGTTGCTGCTGCTGCTGCTTCTGTTGCTGCTGCTGCTGTTGCTGCTGCTGCTGCTTCTGTTGCTGCTGCTGCTGTTGCTGCTGCTTCTGTTGCTGCTGCTACTGTTGCTGCTGCTTCTGTTGCTGCTGCTGCTTCTGTTGCTGCTGCTGCTGCTTCTGTTGCTGCTGCTGCTGCTTCTGTTGCTGTTGCTTCTGTTGCTGCTGCTTCTGTTTCTGCTGCTGCTGCTTCTGTTGTTGCTGCTGCTTCTGTTGCTGCTGCTGCTGCTGCTTCTGTTGCTGCTGCTTCTGTTGCTGCTGCTGCTGCTTCTATTGCTGCTTCTGTTGCTGCTGCTGCTGCTTCTGTTGCTGCTTCTGTTGCTGCTGCTGCTGCTTCTGTTGCTGCTTCTGCTGCTTCTGTTTCTGCTGCTGTTGCTTCTGTTGCTGCTGCTTCTGTTGCTGCTGCTGCTGCTGTTGCTGCTGCTGTTGCTTCTGTTGCTGCTGCTTCTGTTGCTGCTGCTGCTGTTGCTGCTTCTGTTGCTGCTGGTGCTGTTGCTGCTGCTTCTGTTGCTGCTGCTTCTGTTGTTGCTGCTGCTTCTGTTGCTGCTGCTGCTGCTGCTTCTGTTGCTGCTGCTGCTGCTTCTGTTGCTGCTGCTGCTGCTTCTGTTGCTGCTGCATCTGTTGCTGCTGCTTCTGTTGCTGCTGCTTCTGTTGCTGCTGCTGCTGCTTCTGTTGCTGCTTCTGTTGCTGCTGCTGCTGCTTCTGTTGCTGCTTCTGCTGCTTCTGTTGCTGCTGCTGCTGCTTCTGTTGCTGCTGCTGCTGCTTCTGTTGCTTCTGTTGCTGCTGCTTCTGTTGCTGCTGCTTCTGTTGCTGCTGCTTCTGTTGCTGCTGCTGCTGCTTCTGTTGCTGCTGCTGCTGCTTCTGTTGCTGCTGCTGCTTCTGTTGCTGCTGCTTCTGTTGCTGCTGCTGCTTCTGTTGCTGCTGCTGCTGCTTCTGTTGTTGCTGCTGCTGCTTCTGTTGCTGCTGCTGCTGCTTCTGTTGCTGCTGCTTCTGTTGCTGCTGCTTCTGTTGCTGCTGCTTCTGTTGCTGCTGCTTCTGTTGCTGCTTCTGTTGTTGCTGCTGCTGCTGCTTCTGTTGCTGCTTCTGCTGCTTCTGTTGCTGCTGCTTCTGTTGCTGCTGCTTCTGTTGCTGCTGCTGCTGCTTCTGTTGCTGCTGCTGCTGCTGCTTCTGTTGCTGCTGCTGCTGCTGCTTCTGTTGCTGCTGCTGCTGCTTCTGTTGCTGCTGCTGCTGCTTCTGTTGCTGCTGCTGCTGCTTCTGTTGCTGCTGCTGCTGCTTCTGTTGCTGCTGCTGCTGCTTCTGTTGCTGCTGCTGCTGCTTCTGTTGCTGCTGCTGCTGCTGCTGCTGCTGCTTCTGTTGCTGCTGCTGCTGCTTCTGTTGCTGCTGCTTCTGTTGCTGCTGCTGCTTCTGTTGCTGCTGCTGCTGCTTCTGTTGCTGCTGCTTCTGTTGCTGCTGCTTCTGTTGCTGCTGCTTCTGTTGCTGCTGCTGCTGTTTCTGTTGCTGCTGCTGCTACTGTTGCTGCTGCTGCTGCTACTGTTGCTGCTGCTGCTGCTTCTGTTGCTGCTGCTGCTGCTTCTGTTTCTGCTGCTGCTGCTTCTGTTGCTGCTGCTGCTTCTGTTGCTGCTGCTGCTGCTTCTGTTGTTGCTGCTGCTGCTTCTGTTGCTGCTTCTGTTGCTGCTGCTTATGTTGCTCTTGTTGTTGTTGCTGCTGCTGCTGCTTCTGTTGCTGCTGCTGCTACTGCTTCTGCTTCTGCTGTTGCTGCTTCTGTTGCTGCTGCTGCTGCTGTTGTTGCTGCTGATCTGAAGGATCAGAGCACACCTTCACATAAAGGTGTAAACACCATTACCCGCAGGCCAGAGTGCAGGCGGTCCAATTGTAATATCCTGGTGTGGCACCAGTCTGGACCTCCACACCCTCCCAGTGTGGCACCAGTCTGGACCTCCACACCCTCCCAGTGTGGCACCAGTCTGGACCTCCACACCCTCCCAGTGTGGCACCAGTCTGGACCTCCACACCCTCCCAGTGTGGCACCAGTCTGGACCTCCACACCCTCCCAGTGTGGCACCAGTCTGGACCTCCACACCCTCCCAGTGTGGCACCAGTCTGGACCTCCACACCCTCCCAGTGTGGCACCAGTCTGGACCTCCACACCCTCCCAGTGTGGCACCAGTCTGGACCTCCACACCCTCCCAGTGAATTCCGTACCCGCCAAACACACCGAAACTACGACGTTGCTACAACGTTCGAACAAGTTTTAACACCTCCTATAACCAGTTATAACAACCAATATAGCAAGTTGTAACAACGTTCTAATACGTCATAAACACGTTAAGCCAAGATGTAACAACTTTATTACAAGTTGTAACAAGCGGAAAATAGAGACAATTAGGGATTGTGTTTCCAGGGTATAGCGTTCCGAGTTGGTTGGCCTTTGTCCCATCATGGCTGAGTGGGTTAAGCCAAGGTGTCTGCCCTGGAAACACAAACCGTAACTGTCTCTATATTCCGCTTGTTACAACTTGTAATAAAGTTGTTACATCTTGGCTTAACGTGTTTATGACGTATTAGAACGTTGTTACAACTTGCTATATTGGTTGTTATAACTGGTTAGGTGTTAAAACTTGTTCGAACGTCGTACCAACGTCGTAGTTTCGGTGTGTTTGGTGTCTGGGAAGCACCAGAACGCCAGTTCAAGTCACCCCCATTACCCCAAAATTATTTTCTCGTGTTTATACACTATTTAAAAAAAACCAATTCAACGCATTCTAAACTCAATATTTGCAAACAGAGGATCAACTCCTTTGTTAGAAAGCAATTTTGTCAACTTTTCCTTAAAAAAAATCTTGAAAATTTGTCGTAATATCTGTAAGAATTATCCTGGGCTTTGAAAAGAACGCGAATATTAACATATTGGTGAGAAAAAAGGAGCCACTAAACTGGCAAGTAGTTGGACAGGGGCGTAGGAGCTGAAGCTCAACCGAGTAAACACATATTGGCATGTGTGTCTAGGTGAGTTGGACCAATTTACACACCTTTCATAGACCACAGAGTCAATCATAGAGTCAGAGCACAGAGTCAATCACTCAAACGTTCGCAGATTCGCTTCAAGAATAGTTCCTGAATTGAGAGAATTGCAAAGGGAGCAATGATAGAGATGTACAAGATACCCGAGACAATTGACACATACGGCGCAGATAAACAGTTGAGATTGAGTAATATTAGAATGGAATGGATTTGGATGGAATATGGCGACTCAGAGAACCATCTTTTCTACCACAGACGTGGTTATTCATCTGCTAACTGGCATATATATATATATATATATATATATATATATATATATATATATATATATATATATATATATATATATATATATATATATATATATATATATATATATATATGGTTAAGTACTCAACCACAGGACGCAATTTAAGTGCGTTTACAATACCTCAAACTACAATACCTCAAACTACAGTACTTCAAACTACAATACCTCAAACTACAATACCTCAAACTACAGTACTTCAAACTACATTACTACTTGGTTAGCAAACTACATTGCTAACCAGCTTGCATACAATCTCATCTGTCCTACATTAGCCGGGGTAAGAGAGCTCTTGAAAGACAAAGATCTTCAGTCTGAAAGCCCCAAGAAGTACACTCACTTAGAAGATTGTTGAAGCTAATTGCATAAATTGTTGCAACGATAGAATAAATTAATAAAAAAGGGGGGGGGGGGTCGGAAGTGTTTCAAACTGCAGACAAGTGCAAAAGTGGGGCCCGGAAGCTGAAACTCGACACCGCAAACACTATTCCATAAACACAACTAGGCAAGTACACTCACACATTAAGGGTATACAGGCAACCTGACAAACCACACATACCCTCATGAACAAATCCACAAGGGCCGTAACGCGGGTTCGAACCTATGTCTGAGAGGATCCCAGACGTTGCTGTAATCGACTGATCTACATGGTCAAAAGAATTGCAACCGGGAAATCAACTTGACCTACCACGGATACACCCCCACCCCCACCTTCCCCCCTTTCCGCCAATTCACAACCAATCACACTGCTCCCTTATCTCTCTCCCTCCCTCCCTCCCTCCCTCTCTCTCTCTCCCTCTCTCTCTCTCCCTAACCCTTGACTTCTACATACCAACGCCCCCTCCTCTACCCCCCCCCCCCACACACAGGTGCAGGGAACCCGCTTATCCAGCAGCTTCCTGTGGCCCACAAAGCATCACTGAGATGCCCACTGAAGAGAGGATGCGCTCGAACCAGTACCACTGTAGTGCTCTTGTGTGTTAATTGTTTACTCTGAAGTTGGGCCGAGCTGGGGTGTGTGGTGGGGGAGGGGGAGGGGGGATGGGGGGGGGTATGTGTGTGTGTGTTTGGATAAAAGCGTATTGCGTAGTTAACTGCAAGGAAGGGGGGGGGGGGTATCGAACTACTGATCTAAAAAGAGGCGATGAGAGAGACTATGCATTGCAAGTTTTTTTCTTCTCCCCTCATCCCCCCCCCCCTTCTTCGGGAGTGTGGAATGTATGCTCTCGCGTTTCAAGGAATGCACAGGGTTCGATCCAGCACACAGGTCTAGAACCTGAACCAACATGAGCGTAGTGACTGAACTTTTTCAGTGTCAGAGTAGTCAGTAAATGGAATGCATCAGGCAGTGATGTGGTGGAGGCTGACTCCATACACAGTTTCAAGTGTAGATATGATAGAGCCCAGTAGGCTCAGGAACCAAAGTCAATCAACACCAGTTGACTGACAGTTGAGAGGCGGGACCAAAGAGCCAGAGCTCAACCCC
This sequence comes from Procambarus clarkii, assembly GCF_040958095.1. Lineage (NCBI taxonomy): Eukaryota > Metazoa > Arthropoda > Malacostraca > Decapoda > Cambaridae > Procambarus > Procambarus clarkii. Next base: position 17,093,367 of record NC_091175.1, read on the forward strand.
CGCAAGCACAACTAGGTGAGTACACACCCTCGTGCTCACCATATACATACAAATACATGTTATCTCTCTATTCCGTTAGGTTGGGTTAGATTAACTTAAGATTTGGTTAAGTTATCTTAGGTGAAATTTACAAAAGAGTGATGACTTAGGGCTTACCTGCATCCCTCAGGTCTTAGACCCTGCTCGAGGGAGGGGTAGAGGAGGAAGAGAGAGAGAGAGAGAGAGAATTATCAGAGGAAAGCGCCAAGCCATTACGACTATATAGCACTGAGAAGGGGTCAGGATAAGGATTAGGGATGGGACGGGAGAGGAAAGGAAAGGTGCCCAACCACTTGGTGGACGGTCGGGGATTGAACGCCGACCTGCATGAAGCGAGACCGTCGCTCTACCGTCCGGCCCAAGTGGTTGAACAAGAGGAGGAAGAGGAGTCGGTGATTAAAGTCCCTGGGGGCGCCATGGCACGGGGATGGAGGGATAGATAGCAGCGAGACAGGCGGTACATTTGATGGAAAGGACGTGGCCCAATCGTTCCCCCCACCCCCAGTCACGCTTCCGGAATGTTGCAACCGTAAAGAACCGCTCACCCAAAATGCTCCAACAGCACAGGCCAGCACGCTACAGGCCAGCACGCTACAGGCCAGCACGCTACAGGCCAGCACGCACAGGCCAGCACGCTACAGGCCAGCACGCTACAGGCCAGCACGCTACAGGCCAGCACGCTACAGGCCAACACGCTACAGGCCAGCACGCTACAGGCCAGCACGCACAGGCCAGCACGCTACAGGCCAGCACGCTACAGGCCAACACGCTACAGGCCAGCACGCTACAGGCCAGCACGCTACAGGCCAGCACGCTACAGGCCAGCACGCTACAGGCCAGCACGCTACAGGCCAGCACGCTACAGGCCAGCACGCTACAGGCCAACACGCTACAGGCCAGCACGCTACAGGCCAGCACGCTACAGGCCAGCACGCTACAGGCCAGCACGCTACAGGCCAGCACGCTACAGGCCAGCACGCTACAGGCCAGCACGCTACAGGCCAACACGCTACAGGCCAGCACGCTACAGGCCAGCACGCTACAGGCCAGCACGCTACAGGCCAGCACGCTACAGGCCAGCACGCTACAGGCCAGCACGCTACAGGCCAGCACGCTACAGGCCAGCACGCTACAGGCCAACACGCTACAGGCCAGCACGCTACAGGCCAGCACGCTACAGGCCAACACGCTACAGGCCAGCACGCTACAGGCCAGCACGCTACAGGCCAGCACGCTACAGGCCAGCACGCTACAGGCCAGCACGCTACAGGCCAGCACGCTACAGGCCAGCACGCTACAGGCCAGCACGCTACAGGCCAGCACGCTACAGGCCAGCACGCTACAGGCCAGCACGCTACAGGCCAGCACGCTACAGGCCAGCACGCTACAGGCCAGCACGCTACAGGCCAGCACGCTACAGGCCAGCACGCTACAGGCCAGCACGCTACAGGCCAGCACGCTACAGGCCAGCACGCTACAGGCCAGCACGCTACAGGCCAACACGCTACAGGCCAGCACGCTACAGGCCAGCACGCTACAGGCCAGCACGCTACAGGCCAGCACGCTACAGGCCAGCACGCTACAGGCCAGCACGCTACAGGCCAGCACGCTACAGGCCAGCACGCTACAGGCCTTCTGCAGCAGACATCTAAAACCCCGGAATCATGTAATTAGACAAGAGGCACCTAAGACCAAAAAAATAATCTGAGTCCAAGAGCTAAAGCTCCTTCTTCCAGGCACGAATAGGTAAGTACAGACACACATGCACTCAACGAAGACGTGGATCACTTCGCTGTATAAAATAACGGGAACACAGAACACTCAACGAAGACGTGGATCACTTCGCTGTATAAAATAACGGGAACACAGAACACTCAACGAAGACGTGGATCACTTCGCTGTATAAAATAACGGGAACACAGAACACTCAACGAAGACGTGGATCACTTCGCTGTATAAAATAACGGGAACACAGAACGAGGCGATAAAGCTGGTAGGGACAGAGAAAACAACTGATAAAGAGGAAGAGTGGAGACTGAGTCCTAGACGAAGATTTAAGAGGTGGAGGAGGGGTGTGGGGGGGGGAGTGTTGTGGAGGTATGTGGGGGTGTGTGGGGAGTGGGGTGTTGTGGGGGGGGGGGGGGGTAACATCGACAGCTGTGGGCCATGGAACATCATTAATCTCCAAACAGCAGCCTCTCTCCCTCCTCCCAAATCATCTTCCAAGTTGATGCACGCCAGAGCAAATAATACTGACATACAAGCCAGGCGGATTTCAATAGGTCATTGTGTGTGTGTGTGTGTGTGTGTGTGTGTGTGTGTGTGTGTGTGTGTGTGTGTGTGTGTGTGTGTGTGTGTGTGTGTGTGTGTGTGTGTTATGTACTCACCTATGTGAACTCTTGGACCTTTCTTGCCACCATTTGTCTTCAGTGGCACCTGATCTAGTTTCCTACTACATCAACTTTTTAAAATTATGAATGTAATTCCCTTCAGCAACTTCCTGCATTAGTTCATTCAGTTTCCCCACTACTTTTAGCGTAAGAGAACGGGAAATACATGTTCTTGTATATTCTCCTACATCCCAGTCCTTATATATCCTAACTTCACTTGGGACCTCCACTGTTATATCCAATGATCCTATCCTCTCCTTCATGCATATCCTATACTTCCTCATCCTGGATATCCAGCCATACAGCTACTCCTTTCTGTATATCTTCCTCATTCCTCGAGAATATCCATGCCATCACCTCCTCTCTCCTCTCTCATCCCCTCCTCCTCCTCCTCATCATTACTCTTACCGCCTCTCTCTCCTTGAGGTTTAAAAGTCAGTAATTAATAAGTCTTCCTTTCTCCAGCACCTGTTGCCACATTTTATATTTGTGCCGCCAGCCTTCTTCCCCCCGGGGTTAAGAGCATCTGCTAAATATTCCCCCCACTGGAGGCTTTCATCATCGCCCGCTGCGGTGTCCTCTTTTACACTACTCGCCCAACAAAAAACGGGATCTTATAAATTAGTTGTGGTGGGGAAAATAATTAAATAAATAAATCAGGTTTCTAAAGGACATGTTAGGGTACTTCAAGGAGGAGGAGGGATGGGGGTGAGGAAATTAATTATTCAATGTTTATTTGTTGGATCTAGATACCTGGTAGGTGCATCCATATCAGTGAATATTTGTGCCTGGAGAAAATACGGGATTTGGCATCCATTTGGTCTACCAATGTAAGCCGAATATCTCATTCTGAGTCGGCTCTCAGTATAGACTTGAGAGTAATCAGGTAACTCTTTACTCAAGTATCAGTGTAAAGTAACTATGTAAAGCATCAGTGTAAAGTAACACGTTGCCTTACGTATCGGTAGTGAGTTTGAAATTGCTTTAAAAGAAAAGAATGTAGCATAATAAGATCTATGTGAGGTCGGTAGGCAGGCGGTAAATCTTTGCATAATGCAGGAACACACAGGTGTAGTGAACAAATCCACAAGGGCCGTGACGAGGGTTCGAACCTGCGTCCGAGAGGATCCCAGATGCTGCCTTAATCAACTTCTCGGACGTAGGCTTCGAACCCTCGCCACGACCTTGTAGATTTGTTCACTTGATGCATCACGCTATTGTGATTTGCGTGTAACACAGGTCTAGCATTCCACAACAAGTCCATACATCACTTAGTTAATGTGATGGTCGCACAGCCGCTAGTGTTGTTGACCAGACCGTACATGTCCTGCATCTCACTTTGCACGCAAGTTGCTGAACAAAATGGCTCTACTCATGTGCTTCATATACCAATAAACCTGTCAATTTACTTGAACTAGTTGGTAGAACGACGGCCTCGCTTCTTGCAGGGTTGGTGTTCAGGTCCCAATAGCTGAAGCGTTTGGGCACTGTTCCTTTTCCCCCTTCCCTATCAGCCTATCCTACATGCCATAAACTCATACTAACTCACCCTTTCACACTGATAATTTTATTCACCTGTCATCTTACAAAAGAAAAAAGATGAAAACCATCTGAATAACGAGGTCAGTGTAGGCCTATGAACAAGCGCTTGATCCACTAGGACTAGCTAAGACCTCGCTTCATACAGGTCCGTGTTCGATTCCCGATTCATCCTCAAGAAATCCATATGAAACTAAAGTCCAAAATACGGAGCAATTGTATTCAACAACATACATACAACAAAAACCTATATTATATATATATATATATATATATATATATATATATATATATATATATATATATATATATAGAGAGAGAGAGAGAGAGAGAGAGAGAGAGAGAGAGAGAGAGAGAGAGAGAGAGAGAGAGAGAGAGAGAGAGAGAGAGAGAGAGAGAGAGAGACATCCCAACATCTCTTACCTCCCCTCACAAGACACACTGGGTTTAGTGTATTAGGTCTTCAACAGTAACATCGGCAACGAGCCCATGAGGAGGATCCCCTCCGCTTTAATGCCTCTCGAGCGAGGAGAGAAGCGATTACTCACTGTCAGTTTTTGTCCAAGTCGTCCTCAGCTCTGCCCCCCTTTCCTGGCACTTGTAAATGATATGTGGCATTATGCGTCTCTTGTCTGTGGCCTGCTACCTAGATGTGGCGAGGCTGAGGAGGTGTCAGAGGGAGAGGCAGAGGTGTCAGAGGGACAGGAATAGGTGTCAGAGGGAGAGGAATAGGTGTAAGAGGGAGAGGAATAGGTGTCAGAGGGAGAGGAAGACGTGTCAGAGGGAGAGGAAGAGGTGTCAGAGGGAGAGGAATAGGTGTCAGAGGGAGAGGAAGAGGTGTCAGAGGGAGAGGAAGAGGTGTCAGAGGGAGAGGAAGAGGTGTCAGAGGGAGAGGAATAGGTGTAAGAGGGAGAGGAATAGGTGTCAGAGGGAGAGGAAGAGGTGTCAGAGGGAGAGGTGTCAGAGGGAGAGGAAGAGGTGTCAGAGGGAGAGGAAGAGGAGTCAGAGGGAGAGGAAGAGGTGTCAGAGGGAGAGGAAGAGGTGTCAGAGGGAGAGGAGAGAGGTGTCAGAGGGAGAGGAAGAGGAGTCAGAGGGAGAGGAAGAGGTGTCAGAGGGAGAGGAAGAGGTGTCAGAGGGAGAGGAAGAGGAGTCAGAGGGAGAGGAAGAGGTGTCAGAGGGAGAGGAAGAGGTGTCAGAGGGAGAGGAAGAGGTGTCAGAGGGAGAGGAAGAGGTGTCAGAGGGAGAGGAAGAGGTGTCAGAGGGAGAGGAAGAGGTGTCAGAGGGAGAGGTGTCAGAGGGAGTGGAAGAGGTGTCAGAGGGAGAGGAAGAGGTGTCAGAGGGAGAGGAAGAGGTGTCAGAGGGAGAGGAAGAGGTGTCAGAGGGAGAGGAAGAGGTGTCAGAGGGAGAGGAATAGGTGTCAGAGGAAGAGGCAGAGGTATCAGAGGGAGAGGAAGAGGTGTCAGAGGGAGAGGAATAGGTGTCAGAGGAAGAGAAAGAGGTGTCAGAGGAAGAGAAAGAGGTGTCAGGATATAAAGACAAAAAAGTACACGCTGGTGGTGGCAGAAGCATTACAATGCTGATGAAAGAACACACACACACACAAACACACACACACACACACACACACACACACACACACACACACACACACACACACACACACACACACACACACATATAGTAGTTCAATCTCAAAACACAGTCCTCATATCCACCAGTCAAACAGCCAGTTCATTACAGACCTGTCTCCCAGCATCACCCCTACAGGACTCTATCCTCCTCCCTATTTCATCTCCTTCCCACCATTAACCCACATGAAAGGGAAGACCAACAGGAGAAGGGGAACTCAAAGCAAATGAGTGGGCGAGAACTAAGGAAACGAATATTGATGTAATAGCAGTAGTGGAAACAAAACTCACCTGAAGGATAATGCAGTGTTTCTCCAAGGGCGTTCCAGATATGACAGAAATATCTCCGAAGGTAAGGAGAGGATCAGCACTTCTGTAAAGAGGAAAGGTATATATCTGTAGATATTCTGTATATCTCTACTCTGCTGGGGGAGGTAAATATGTCTACTCTGCTGAAGGAGGTAAATATATCTATACTGCTCGTACTGTATATATATTTACAATTTATAATGTTTTTTATTGCATTGTAGCATAATTTTCATTAGATATTACCAAAGTCTAACACAAAAAAAGTGATTCGAACTGTTTTTTCGGGTCACTTTTTTCATTTTCCAGGAAAAAAAAGTTAGTAAAAACACCCAAAACAGTAAAGCCAAGCAATATTCCAGTACAAGTTGGATGAAGTAGTTTCCAGGGTCCTAAACGAATGCAAGGAAGACCTTAGCCAACCCTTGTTAAAGTCTTCCAAACGGAAAATTGAAGGGAATTGCCTAGTCAACCCTTGAGGAGTATCTTCCATGTATCTTCATTATAGAGTATCTTAATTAGAGTTAGGCACTGTGCCTGTGATGTGAATAGTTGCAAATTTAGCCTCTATTGTTTGCAAAGTCGATCAATCACTTTGACTCAATCTATCAATCAATTAGTTCAATCTAAATTGTGAACAAATTAAAGTGATAATTGCAAATGCCATTAGTGATTATATAAAAAAAATCACAATGTGCTTTTACAAAGGGGCAATCAAGTGTAACCAATTAATCTAGCATTTTTCACCTATTTTCAGCAGTAGTAATTGTAATGACAGGACGTGTCGACTTGAGAATGGTCCAGGACGGACCGAAACGTCGTCGTCCCTTCACTTTCTAGTGTGTGTGGTTTGGTCAACATATTTCAACCACGTTATTGTGACTCCTCGCCTGCATCTAGTACACATCAGATACATCTAACGACAGTACTGAATATATCGCGACACTGACAGGGCTATTGACAGACACGAAAAGAAGCAATGAGAAAAGGTCGAGTCAGAAAACGCCTCTGTAAAACGCACAGTTCGGCGGTCGAATTCATCATCGTTAGCTATGGAGTGAGGTTTCTATGTACGAGAAGGGCCTTCCTCATGGTAATGAGTTCCTCCCCTTGAGATAGAGCAGGGCTTGTGTGAAGGCGTGCAAGCCTTTGCCTAAATAAATATGGGTGACATGGGCTTCGACATAAATATATCACTGAGCTCCCTCGCTTGCTCTCTCTCTCTCTCTCTCTCTCTCTCTCTCTCTCTCTCTCTCTCTCTCTCTCTCAACTGTTCACGAGGGACTAGTATACTGGTTCCGTGGTCAGCTAAAACAACACATGATATACACGGCACAACCGCTTCTGCTGCTCTTGGTCATTATACCCTCTATGACTCTTAGATTCATTTAGCCAAACCAGCCAAACCTGTGGGTAGCATAAACAACCTGTCCTCACACTTAATGCACCGCAAATTGCACGCATTTGTTCACAGCGTCAAAATTCCGGGGTTTTAGTGACATTAAAACCGTTCCCTCACACATTATATAATATATATATATATATATATATATATATATATATATATATATATATATATATATATATATATATATATATGTGTGTGTGTGTGTGTGTGTGTGTGTGTGTGTGTGTGTGTGTGTGTGTGTGTGTGAGTGTGAGTGTGTGTGTGTGAGTGTGTGTGTGTGTGTGTGTGTGTGTGTGTGTGTGTGTGTGTGTGTGTGTGTGTGTGTGTGTGTACTCACCTAGTTGTGCTTGCGGGGGTTGAGCTCTGGCTCTTTGGTCCCGCCTCTCAACTGTCAATCAACGGGTGTACAGGTTCCTGAGCCTACTGGGCTCTATCATATCTGTGTCTGAGTGTGTGTCTATCTATACAGACAGGTATAGTCTGTCTGTGTCTATCTACTTATGTCTATTAATGTGTATAAATATATTTATATATATATTCCCGTCTATCAATATCAGTCTGGCTGACTTTCGAGTCCTCTCTAATCTTTCTCTTTCTCTCTCTCTCTCTCTCTCTCTCTCTCTCTCTCTCTCTCTCTCTCTCTCTCTCTCTCTCTCTCTCTCTCTCTCTCTCTCTCTTTCCTTCTCTCTTTCACTAACCATTCATCTAACTAAATCTACAGCTGTCAGGAGGCTGGTGAACCATCTATCTAACTATCTTCTTGAACTGACAAGTGTAACAGGGGAACAAGGGTAAACAAAACAATTAATGGTCATTGCTCCCAGCTCGCCGCCAGAGAGAAACCCCCATTTATTAAAACCCCCAAAAAATGAGGGGGAGAAAAAACCCGGATTAATGGGTAATTAACATGTTAATACCTGTGATGCATTGCTGCAACAAGTCGGTCATGGCTGCTTGGGAGAAGACGAGTGTTCTTTGTACTTTCTTGAGATGCTGGTTCGAGTCCGAGAATGCATAAGCGTCAATAAATGTGGAGTGAGGAGTGGCTACACTCTGATGTGTGGGTGTGTGGGTGTTCACTATTCATGTCTGCAGAATTGAGCTATTAGCTCTTGGACCCCGCCTTTCTAAGCAGTTTAATTTTCCCCTCTGTTATATCTACTACATATGTTTCTCTCTAACACACGCGCGCACACGTACACACTCGTGCACAATCACACGTGCACACACACACACTCACACACACACACACACACACACACACACACACACACACACACACACACACACACACACACACACACACACACATCCCCAGGAAGCACCCCATAGCTGCTAACTCCCGGACTGTGTGTGTGTGTATTCACCTAGTTGAGCTTTGCTCTTTCGGCCCGCCTCTCAACTGTCAATCAACTGTTTACTAACTACTTTTTTTTCCCCACACCACACACACACACACACACACACACACCCCAGGAAGCAGCCCGTAACAGCTGACTAACTCCCAGGTACCTATTTACTGCTAGGTAACAGGGGCTTTCAGGATGAAAGAAACTTTGCCCATTTGTTTCTGCCTCGAGCGGGAATCGAACCCGCGCCACAGAATTACGAGACCTGCGCGATATCCACCAGGCTACGAGGCCCCCCTAATTGTGTGTGTGTGTGTGTGTGTGTGTGTGTGTGTGTGTGTGTGTGTGTGTGTGTGTGTGTGTGTGTGTGTGTGTGTGTATATTTTTATTTATTTGAAGAATAAATTTACCACCAAAGGCGTGACCATCAGATGCGCCCTTGCCACTAAAAACAGCACCAACAGCTACTATAAATAATGACTTATTAATAAATAATAATAATAAATACAATAATGACTATTGTACCCCCCCAAAAAGCCCACATTTCATACAATTGCAATTCTAAAAGGCCTAACCAAAATGAGACCCCCCAACCCTTGCCTGTCCAAGGCCTAAATGAACAACCTCATGCATAACACACACAACCATAGACCTAATTACATATATGTAATGTATTGAGGGTCCAGGACAAAATTGGGTTTTACCACAACGCAAAATTTTGGGGGTTATAAATCTGTTTTAAACAAAAACCTGTTAAATGCATGGCTTAGGCAGGCTGTACCACGTACCGGTAAGCTCAGATAAGCTGTACCACGTACCGGTAACTTCAGATAAGCTGTACCGCGTACCGGTAACTTCAGATAAACTGTACCGCGTACCGGTAAGCTCAGAAAGGCTGTACCACGTACCGGTAACTTCAGATAAGCTGTACCACGTACCGGTAAGCTCAGATAAGCTGTACCGCGTACCGGTAAGCTCAGATAAGCTGTACCACGTACCGGTAACTTCAGATAAGCTGTACCACGTACCGGTAACTTCAGATAAGCTGTACCACGTACCGGTAACTTCAGATAAGCTGTACCACGTACCGGTAACCTCAGATAAGCTGTACCACATACCGGTAACCTCAGATAAGCTGTACCACATACCGATAAGAACAGGAAAACTGTACCGTGTAATAGGACGTTTTTATCACAATAAACTTCTATCTTGTTCACATTAATGTAATTTACATAATATCGACGACTTATTTACATCGTCGATGCAAGATTTTATTTATAATTACTAGATTTTATTGAACATGAAACTGGCTTAAGCAAGATTTAAATTGCTAATTGTCAAGAAGTTTACTCCTTGCGACAAATTCACTAATATTTAGTATTCAATATCAGGTGTAAACTGGCTGGTAATAACATTATCAAGTGTAAACCGACTCAACCCCGACGCATCAGTAGATGTAAACAAACAGACGTTACCAGAACGATGTAGCAACGTTATTAAGCGGTTAGCCACAGATCAAAAAAATAACGTTGCGACAACGTTATTAAGCTGTTAGCCGTAGATCAAAAAATAACGTTGCGACAACGTTATTAAGCTGTTAGCCGTAGACCAAAAAATAACGTTGCGACAACGTTATTAAGCTGTTAGCCTTCAACCAAAAAATAACGTTGCAGCGATGTTATTAAGCTGTTAGACGTTGACCAAAAAATAACGTTGCAGCAACGTTATTAAGCTGTTAGACGTAGACCAAAAAATAACGTTGCAGCAACGTTATTAAGCGGTTAGCCATAAACCAAAAAATAACGTTGTGGCGACGTTGTGTGTTTGTTATTGTGTTCTGGCGAGGCAAATTGCTGGGTGTTTACAGAAGCTGGGAGTGAAGTGGCGAGTACTAGTACCAAGCGTCAGCTAGGATAGTGTCCCAGCACCCAGCTAGGGGTACTGGAGCGGTGACGAGGTGGTAGAACCGGTTCTCTGGTGGTCGTGGTGGTCGTTTGATTGTGATAGGTTGTTAGTAGTTGTCTGAGAGGGGGTTGTGGATGATGAGAGAGGAGGGGGGGGAGAGGGGGTTGTGGATGATGAGAGAGGAGGGGGGGAGAGGGGGGGTATATGGATAATGAGAGGTGTAGATAGTGAGAAAGACATAAAGGCGATGAACTAATCACCACGAACCATAGTTTAAGCGAAATTACAACTGATCCGTCCATAGAAATGTCAGAAACACAAATCGTTTCAGACACTGATTACATAACTTACAGAATTCTATATTTCTCATGTCAACAGCTGTGCCAGTAGGCCTACCACTGAATTCTTAGTGCCAATAGACCTGTTACAGAGTCGTCCGAAGTGCCATAAAGCCTACAGCAGTGTGTATAAATGCCAGAATACCGACTACTTTGCTCTTATTAGCGGAGGTAGGCCTACTATATTTTTTTCATTAGGGGCAGTAGATCTATTACATTTCTTTTTTTGTACCAGTGAGCCTACTGCATAGCTTGTATTAGTATCAGTAGGCCTAATGTTTATAGGCAAGTAGTTTATATTAGTGCCAAATGGCAGACTACATTCTTTTTTATCAGTGCCAGTAAGCCTACCTCACTGCCTTTATTAGTGCCAGCAGTAGGCCTATTAGTGTAGGCAGTTCTAATAAGAACTAAATTCTAATAAGACAGTATAGTTCTGATTAGCGCCATTAGGCCTACGATATTCAAGAAGACATATAGTTATTTCAAACTGAGTGAATGTTCTATATAAAACATAAATAAATAATATAGTGGGTCAGCCAGAGTCTTAGGGGCCCACGCAGGAATATCAAGAATACTCAAGATATCAAGAATAATATCAAGAATACTCAAGAATACTTTCTGGCATGTCTTTACATGCCAGAAAGTATTCTGAGGAAACTACTCCAAGCTTGTACTAAAGAGGCACCCTTCTTGAGCCCGGATGGGCACATGTATAAGCAAGTAGATGGGGTCGCCATGGGTTCTCCCCTAGGTGTCCTGTTTGCAAACTTCTACATGGGTACCATCGAGCAAAAAGTCTTAGTCGACATGAACTTGAAACCGGCCATATACTGCAGGTATGTTGACGACATTTTTACACAGGTACCTGATGTCAGACATCTGCAGGAGCTGAAGGAGGCATTTGAGCAGAGTTCCGTGCTGCGTTTCACTTACGAGACGGAAAAGGATGGGAAGCTGCCTTTTCTAGATGTAACAGTCATGGAAAAGGGCGGAGGTTTCCACACTGCAGTCTACACTAAGGAAACAAACATAGGAATGTGCCTAAATGCCAACAGCGACTGCCCCGACAGGTACAAGAGGAGTGTTGTTAACGCATACGTCGACCGTGCTCTCAGCCACAGCTCAGAATGGAAGCAAGTCGACGAAGAACTCTGTAGGGTAAGGCAGGTTCTAGTCAATAACGGCTTCTCCAATGGTTTCATCGAAGACATCATAAGAAGGAAAGTGAAAAGCCATGCAACCTCTGAAGAGACAACTAACACAACACCTATACCCCCTATTAGACTATTTTACAGGAACTTCTTTTCCACAGCTCATAAAACGGAGGAAAGGGTCCTGAAAGATATTGTTAATAGAAACATTATCCCTACAGACAAAAATCAGAGGATACAACTGACGATTTACTATAAAACCAGAAAAACGGCCAGCCTACTCATGAGAAACTCTCCAGACACAAAACAGAACGCTTTAAAAGAGACTAACGTCGTCTATGCCTTCAAATGCCCACTTGGGGACTGTAAGCTCCAAAAAACCCAGTATATAGGCAAGACAACAACATCTCTTTCTAGGCGTTTAACGATGCATAAGCAACAGGGCTCCATTAAGGAACATATAATCTCTTCCCATAACCAAACCATCGCCAGAGAAATCCTAGTAAACAACACAGAAATCATCGATAGATACAGCGATAGCAGTCGGCTTGACGTTTGCGAGGCACTACACATCAAGAAGTCAACACCAGCAATCAACAGCCAATTATTGCACAACTATATTCTACCCACCTCAAGACTCCGCTCCAATATAGAAGCATCAAGAAATATGGACCAATAGGCTTTCTACAAACACTTCTATTCAATACCCATTGTTTCTGTTCTGTCTTGTGTTGATACTTTTAATACCCTATTAATATCCCCTGTTCTGTCTTGTGTTAATGCCACATCATCCTTCCCACCTCACTCAAATGTAGATATAATATCAGAGAGACGTAAGTTCTAATCAGTTGTGTATTTGTGAAGTCTTTGAAAATGTAATAAGTTTTACGAAACGCGCCCGTGTCGCGTCAGACTAGAAATAAAAATGAATTTTGGAGAAGTGATTTTTGATTTACCTCCAACAGTGAAGCGTAATGTACGAAAGATTGAGAAAATTCGTGTTAGAATTATTAATCTTACTTTTTCGGTCATATTTAATAATATATGTCTACAGGAAAGACTGCTACCAAAATATACTAATATATATATATATATATATATATATATATGTGTGTGTATATATATATATATATATATATATATATATATATATATATATATATATATATATATATATATATATATATATCATAATAATAATAATAATAATAATATTTTTGACTTCGTGTATATAAGTCAATTTGTGGATATATTAAGTTGGATACGAACCAACGCACTCAATTTCCTCTCAAAATGTACACGCTGCCATTAATGTCTGTTGTGGGTGCTCAAGCTTGCAATAATAGTCTTGGCAATCTTATCCTCCCCGTTGCAAGACTCAACACAGTCGACGAGACACAGTTTACACTATCTTTTGTGCCTATGATTTGGTCTACGATATTGCTGAAGCTTGAGAGCGTCTCCTGTGCTTCATCTTGAGGGATATATGCTTTCGTGAATTCCCTTCCTAATTTCCGTTCCTAAGTTGGCTTCCTAAATTCACCATCTTAAGTTCCGTCCCATCCCACAAATCCTTATCCTGACCCATTTCAAGAGTCAAATTATAGTTGAAATGGCTTGGCGCTTTCCCCTGATCATTCCACCCCCATTCCATTCCGTCTGTGCTCAGGCTTCCCACACCTTCCTCTATATTCCCATTTTGCTGTCCTACTTTAGCCTTCCCTATTTGCCTATTACCATTCTAATACGACCGCCACTCAATAAACTTATTTCAATTTCAATTTCAATTTCAATATCCTCCTTCCCATAGACTTTCCCGTTTCGTTTCTGTTCCTTATTCCCCAATTAACGCTTCCCACTACTCTACCCTCATCCCTCTTCCTCTCCCTTCCTTCCCCCCCTTCCTCCTCCTCTTCCTCCTCCTCCTCTTCCTCCTCCTCCTCCTTGCTGGCTAACGACCCGTTTATAAAAAACATTAATGGGAAATTCTGACGGATGCCAAATCGCCAATTTTGGCTCGAAAATGAGAGTAATATGGCATTCCTCTGTCTAATGACCCAGGCGATTGAACAAGCTCAACGGAGAGAGAGAGAGAGAGAGAGAGAGAGAGAGAGAGAGAGAGAGAGAGAGAGAGAGAGAGAGAGAGAGAGAGAGAGAGAGAGAGAGAGAGAGAGAGAGAGAGAGAGAGAGAGAGATAAAGAAATTAAAGTTAATGTTATTGTCACTAGTGTCTATTCAATAATTTGCTTGATTTCGTGAGAAATGGTGAGAAACTTCTCTGACGAATGCAAATGCCATAATACATAATAAAAATGGGAGATATATATAGCTGTTTACTAAATGCGGTGCGGAGGACTATGCGAGGCTACAGGTGCGCTGACCCGACTGAATCTTACAGCTCCACAGCGTCATCTGTAAGATTCAGAGGGCAAGATTCACAGTGCAAGATTCAGAGTGATCTTCCTGTTCAGATCTGTGTCTTCAGGTAGGCTCTTGGACTGACTTGTTAGCTACCACAGGTGACGTGAGAGAACAAGCCCCTCCTTGAGTTTAATGTCAAGTATAGGGAGACCCACGAGTTTAGTGTCAAGCATAGGGAGACCCACGAGTTTAGTGTCAAGCATAAAGAGACCCACGAGTTTAGTGTCAAGCATAAGGAGACCCACGAGTTTAGTGTCAAGCATAGGGAGACACACGAATTTAGTATCAAGCATAGCGAGACCCACATTATGCCATAGCCAGGGGAATGGGCAACGCCAAGAAGGAGAATTTGACTAGCATAAACTGAAACCATTTCCAGTTAGTCCTAAGCTGTTAACTCCTGTGGACTGAACCCCAACCACTACAGCCCTTGACAGGAGGGAACCACCCCCGTCCACCCCCGACCTAATGGGTGTGGCTGCCCCATATTGGAAGCGAGCAACATGGGTGTGCTGGCCCCCATGATGCGTAGATCATGGGGTGTGGCGGCCACCTGGTAAGACACTTATGCTTGGAGGTATTATCCCTACCCATGTTTACACCTCTGTTCATCAAGTTCCTTTGATTTTGAGTGCGTGTGTATAAGGAGGCGAGAGCAGGGATTAATGGCTGTGGTCCCAGTAAACTCTCTCTTAACTTTACCTGTGAACTTAAGGGTGTTTTGTGCATTAGTTTGTGTGTGTGTGTGTGTTCAACAAACCAAGAAGTGTCCCCTACTCCCTCGGCCTTCTCAAAAGCAAAGGTACAGTAATTTTTCATGTTTAACTCTAAAAGTCACACTCTCCATGTCTATTTCTATGGTGATTTTCCACGTCTAATTCTGTATTGACTTTCAGGTCTAATTCAACAGTAACTTGTTTTATGTCTAATTCAATAGTAACTTTTTTATGTCTAATTCAACGGAGATTTACTATCTCTAATTCATCAGTGACTTTTTATGGCTAATTCAACGGAGATTTGCTATCTCTAATTCAACAGTGACTTTTTATGTCTAATTCAACGGAGATTTGCTATCTCTAATTCAACAGTGACTTTTTATGGCTAATTATACAGTGAGTTTCCATTTATAATTTTACAGTGACCGCGATCACTAACGAACACAGAGGCTAACTATGCCTAGTTACTAAACAGCTAACGCACAAGCTCCCACGCCCCAACGAGGCCATCCCTTGGCAATAACAACTTAGGCCTAACTATACACAAATTTACAAAACAAGCAATACTAAATTATAATTATGCTGTGTTATCTTCTCCCCTTCCTTCTGTTATCTTCCCCCCTTCCTTGTGTTATCTCCCCCATTCCGTTACCTCCTCACTCCTCACCTCCCCTCCATAACCCCCCCCCCCCACACTTCAATTTCCTCATACGACAGTTAACAGAAACGGCATTTTTTTTTTAAATAACCACTAGAAAAAAAAGTCCTCAGGAACAATGGAATTAAATTGGCAATTTAATTAGCTGCTTCGACGGGGGGGGGGGGGGGAGGGAGGGAGGAGGGACAACTGACAAGCCGCCGGCTTCTGTCCCCCCGTCGAAGCAACGAGAGATGAAAAAAAAGTGTGGAGTCATTAAACGATTAAATAAGCCGGGTCCCTTAAGCTAGAGCTCAATACCTCCTAACACACACACACACACACACACACACACACACACACACACACACACACACACACACACACACACGCGCGCGCGCGCGCCGCCGCCGACTTCTGTACAGTCTAGGCAAGTCCAAGAACTAAGAGGCATGAGTTACGAGGAAAGACTGAGGGAACTGCACCTCACGTCGCTGGAAGACAGCAGAGCTCGGGGGAGACATGATCACCACACACAAGATTCTCAGGGGAATTGACAGGGTAGACAAGGACAGATTATTTAACACTGGTGGTACACGCACAAGGGGTCACAGGTGGAAACTGAGTACCCAAATGAGCCACAGAGACGTTAGAAAGAACTTTTTCAGTGTCAGAGTAGTTAGTAAATGGAATGCATTAGATAATGATGTGGTGGAGGCTGACTCCATACACAGCTTCAAGTGTAGATATGATAGAGCCCAGTAGGCTCAGGAATCTGTACACCTGTTGATTGACGGTTGAGAGGCGGGACCAAGGAGCCAGAGCTCAACCAGCTCACAACAGTTGCCTCCTTGGTGACGAACCTCGAACCATTAACCCCGGCGACCCGGGAACCGCCGGTAATATCTAATACCTTAATACCCTTCAATACCTAATACCCTAGTACCCGAGTACCCTAATACCCTTTAATACCTAATACCCTAATACCCCAGTACCCTAATACCCTTTAATACCTAATACCCCAGTACCCTAATACCCTTTAATACCTAATACCCGAGTACCCTAATACCCTTTAATACCTAATACCCGAGTACCCTAATACCCTTTAATACCTAATACCCGAGTACCCTAATACCCTTTAATACCTAATACCCGAGTACCCTAATACCTTTTAATACCTAATACCCGAGTACCCTAATACCTTTTAATACCTAATACCCGAGTACCCTAATACCTTTTAATACCTAATACCCTAATACCCCAGTACCTTAATACCCTTCAATACCTAATACCCTAATACCCGAGTACACTAATACCCTAATACCCCAGTACCTTAATACCCTTCAATACCTAATACCCTAATACCCGAGTACACTAATACCCTTTAATACCTAATACCCTAATACCCTTTAATACCTAATGAAGTTGTTGAAATTGTGTTTGGTGTATAGGTATCTTACCTTGAGGTGTTGTCGTGGCTTAGCGTCCCCGCGGCCCGGTCGCCGACCAGGCCTAAAGAGGCGTTTGGCTGGGAATTAACAAGTTGAAGACTAAACAAGCAATCATTCACAACAAACGGTACGTGTACCAGACAAGGGACGAAACGGTACGTGTACGAACCCAAAGCGCAACTGTGCACCAAAAGCACACACTAATTCCGAACGGTAAAAATCGAACACCCTTACAAACACACATCCACGTAACGGTCCCTATGATTCCCTTGTTACAACTGTTATACATCTTGTTAAAACGTGTTTATGACGTAGTCGAACGCTGTTACAACTTGTTCGAAGGTGTGCAACCTTGTTCGAACGGAGTGCCAAGCAACAGGAGACAGTGCCCAACGAGAAAGACCTCACAGAAATAGATGTACAGACTGTCGAGCAATCAGATAGACAGTAGGAGTAGGGCAGTGCCAACGAGGTCACGTTAGTGAGTACCTGACGAGAGAGAGAGAGAGAGAGAGAGAGAGAGAGAGAGAGAGAGAGAGAGAGAGAGAGAGAGAGAGAGAGAGAGAGAGAGAGAGAGAGAGAGACAGAGACAGAGACAGAGACAGAGACAGAGAGAGAGAGAGAGAGAGAGAGAGAGAGAGAGAGAGAGAGAGAGAGAGAGAGAGAGAGAGAGAGAGAGAGAGAGAGAGAGAGAGAGAGAGAGAGAGAGAGAGACAGAGAGAGAGAGAGAGAGAGAGAGAGAGAGAGAGAGAGAGAGAGAGAGAGAGAGAGAGAGAGAGAGAGAGAGAGAAAGAGAGAGAGAGAGAGAGAGAGAGAGAGAGAGAGAGAGAGAGAGAGAGAGAGAGAGAGAGAGAGAGAGAGAGAGAAGACTCAGGTGGAGACACCAGTAGGATAGATCTGCCAATCTCATTAACTAGTTCCCCCCCCCCTTTCCTCCCTCCCCCCCCCCATCACCCCCAACCATCCCCCCTACCTCAAACCACCATCAACCCTTCCCCCCCCCCTCGCCAACTTCCCCATCAACCTCCCCAAACACAGCCCCCCTCCCTTCCTAACTGCCCCCCTTCCCTTCTCTTCCTTCCCCCACACTCCCCCTTCCCTATTCTGCCCCTTCACCCCCCTCCCCCTCCCCCCATCGCAAGACAGACAGACGACCCTGAAAATACGATCTGGGGGCCAAGAGTCTCTTTACAACCTCGAAGACATGGTTGAAACTCCCCTATCTTCTTAGATAGCTAGACACTCTAGTGAATTCGAGTCAGTATTACCATCTGTCTTTCTCCAGACGCTATACTTAGACATGTTCCTGTACTCTGTACATCTTGAAAGATGTACACTGTGTTCCCAAGTGTACAATAAGTCATTACAAATTATAAAGACAACTGCGGGCTCGCCATAGACCGTGCTACTTGGAACTTTTTGTTCCAGGTAGAGAATCTTAAACAACATCAAGACAACTAATGGTGGCTTAGATAATGGTGTCTTAGATAATGGTGGCTTAGATAATGGTGGCTTAGATAATGGTGTCTTAGATAATGGTGTCTTAGATAATGGTGGTTTAGATAATGGTGTCTTAGATAATGGTGTCTTAGATAATGGTGGCTTAGATAATGGTGGCTTAGATAATGGTGTCTTAGATAATGGTGTCTTAGATAATGGTGGCTTAGATAATGGTGTCTTAGATAATGGTGGCTTAGATAATGGTGTCTTAGATAATGGTGTCTTAGATAATGGTGTCTTAGATAATGGTGGCTTAGATAATGGTGGCTTAGATAATGGTGGCTTAGATAATGGTGGCTTAGATAATGGTGTCTTAGATAATGGTGTCTTAGATAATGGTGTCTTAGATAATGGTGGCTTAGATAATGGTGGCTTAGATAATGGTGGCTTAGATAATGGATAGAAAGAATAGAAATTTATATCCACCCAAACTCATTCGTATATGTCTAGCCTACGCTTGAAACAATCAAGGGGATCCCACGTTAATCCTGTTACCCGGTAATTGCTTCTATAAATATACAATTCTCGCTTCTAAGCTAGTATTTACCCAGGTCTTTCTTCATTCTAAACTTTTTCACATTCGTATCCCATTGCTTCGTGTTCTAATTTGTGTTGATGCAAACAGTACTTGTAGTTCGAACACCCCCAGGAGTTCGTACGCTTCACGTGTTCGAACCCCCTTACCTAAGGGGTGGGGTGGGGTGGGGGGGGGGGGTTCTCCCGCTTAACTATTCATATTCATCAATATATATCAACAGAGGTGCATCTGTAGTTATGCTACTTGCTACCCACAACAATTTAAAGGATCACAGAGTTAAAGAGTTGCCTGTGTGATCTTAAGACGCCCCCCCCCCTACATCTTGCAAGATACGTTGCTATGCATGATCAGTGGAGTCTCTTAGCCAGCATTAGTAAATTTTGTTCATGGATTATGCGGAATATTCTCGTGGATATAAGAACCTGCCACAGGTAACGGTAGCCACCTGTTACAGGTAACGGTATAGCCACCTGCCACAGGTAACGGTAGCCACCTGTTACAGGTAACGGTATAGCCACCTGCCACAGGTAACGGTAGCCACCTGCCACAGGTAACGGTATAGCCACCTGCCACAGGTAACGGTAGCCACCTGCCACAGGTAACGGTATAGCCACCTGCCACAGGTAACGGTAACCACCTGCCACAGGTAACGGTAGCCACCTGCCACAGGTAACGGTATAGCCACCTGCCACAGGTAACGGTAGCCACCTGCCACAGGTAACGGTATAGCCACCTGCCACAGGTAACGGTATAGCCACCTGCCACAGGTAACGGTAGCTACCTGCCATAGGTAACGGTAGCCACTTACCACAGGTAACGGTAGCCACCTGCCAGAGGTAACGGTATAGCCACCTGCCACAGGTAACGGTAGCCACCTGCCACAGGTAACGGTAGCCACCTGCCACAGGTAACGGTTGCTACCTGCCACAGGTAACGGTATAGCCACCTGCCACAGGTAACGGTAGCCACCTGCCACAGGTAACGGTAGCCACCTGCCACAGGTAACGGTAGCCACCTGCCACAGGTAACGGTAGCCACCTGCCACAGGTAACGGTAGCCACCCTGCCACAGGTAACGGTAGCCACCTGCCACAGGTAACGGTAGCCACCTGCCACAGGTAACGGTATAGCCACCTGCCACAGGTAACGGTAGCTACCTGCCACAGGTATCGGTATAGCCACCTGCCACAGGTAACGTTAGCCACCTGCCACAGGTAACGGTGGCCACCTGCCACAGGTAACGGTAGCCACCTGCCACAGGTAACGGTAGCCACCTGCCACAGGTAACGGTAGCCACCTGCCACAGGTAACGGTAGCCACCTGCCACAGGTAACGGTAGCTACCTGCCACAGGTAACCGTAGCCACCTGCCACAGGTAACGGTAGCCACCTGCCACAGGTAACGGTAGCCACCTGCCACAGGTAACGGTATAGCCACCTGCCACAGGTAACGGTAGCCACCTGCCACAGGTAACGGTAGCCTCCTGCCAAAGGTAACGGTAGCCACCTGCCACAGGTAACGGTAGCCACCTGCCACAGGTAACGGTAGCCACCTGCCACAGGTAACGGTAGCCACCTGCCACAGGTAACTGTGACAATAATTGGATAATTGTGCCTTTCGGTCTGTGATTTCTGTCTCATCAGACCCAAAAAGACAAATTCGAGTAGGCTATTTAGGCCTAGTTAAATTCAACCTGTTTGACATGGAAATTTAACCCCTGTGTCAAGCTCATTAAGGACTCTACTCCCAAGAGATTCTGAAGATTTAATTGACCGTAGTGATTAGATTAGCTGCGAGATTCTTCTTCTGTTCCTTGAAGGAATATTTTAATTTGCTTCGAAAGCAGATTTGTAATTTGTGTTTTTAATTAATTATTATTAATTAATTTAATTAAGTAATTTTTTTTAATTAATTATTGTCGGGGACAGGAAGCCTGCACTTCGATTTTCATAGGTCCCCGCTAGGTCATCTACTGAACCTTTCCCTTACGCCAGCCACAACAGTTAGCTAATTCCTAGGTCACTGTTGACTGCTAGGTGAACAGATTCATGGGGTGAAATGAAAGCTTGCCCAACCGCTTCTGTTCTCCCCAGGGAATTGAGCCCGGGATCATCGGTTGCCGGCCGAGGACTTTAATCAAAGAAAATTCCTCTTCATCTTCCTGTGTTATTTAGTGACTAGCGCCAGCTTCAACAGTCTGGTTGATCAGACCACCAACCAGGGAGAGGCCCTAAGTCAGAGACCGGGCCGCGGGGACGTTGATCCTCGTAATCCCCCGCCAGGTGTGTGTACCATTTTGGGCTGATTCAAGAACACAGAACGTGAACTTTTCCGGAATTCAACAGTCCTTTTTTGTACGTGTGACTATATAGTAAATGAGCATTATCACCCCCCCCCCTCCCCCCCCCCCCCGGTGGAGGAGGGGTGGAGAGGGGAGGGAGAGAGAGAGGGGGGTGGAGAGGTGAGAGAAAGGGGGAAGGGGGAAGGGCAAAATATCTAATTTTCTGAATATATAAAAGACGAGTCTGTCAATATTGTGGAGGCAGACACACCCCTACCTCACCCTCCCCCCCCCCACACCTCTCTATCTTTCCCCTCTTTTTCCCCCACAACTCTCTCTCCCCTCCCTCTCTCTCCCCTCCCTCTCTCTCCCCTCCCTCTCTCTCCCCAGTATTCTTACAGCTGTTGACTCTTTAAACAAACAAGCATCGTACCTCATATCAAACCCGCATGAGGGGGAAAATTTCACACCTGCAAAACACCAATACACACACACACACACACACACAC
>NC_091175.1:17117974-17137974 GCF_040958095.1 Procambarus clarkii
GTGGTGGCCCCCATGCCCATCCTGTAGGAGGTGGTGGGTCCCATGCCCATCATGTAGGAGGTGGTGGGCCCCATGCCCATCATGTAGGAGTTGGTGGGCCCCATGCCCATCATGTAGGAGTTGGTGGCCCCCATGCCCATCATGTAGGAGGTGGTGGCCCCCATGCCCATCATGTAGGAGGTGGTGGCCCCCATGCCCATCCTGTAGGAGGTGGTGGCCCCCATGCCCATCCTGTAGGAGGTGGTGGCCCCCATGCCCATCCTGTAGGAGGTGGTGGCCCCCATGCCCATCATGTAGGAGTTGGTGGGCCCCCATGCCCATCCTGTAGGAGGTGGTGGCCCCCATGCCCATCATGTAGGAGTTGGTGGGTCCCCATGCCCATCCTGTAGGAGGTGGTGGCCCCCATGCCCATCATGTAGGAGTTGGTGGGCCCCCATGCCCATCCTGTAGGAGGTAGTGGTACTTTCTGGTGGTCCATCACTACACATCTAGGAGTCTGCTAATCTGACTGGATAATCCATAGCTATGTGGCTGCTCTTGCAAGGTAGTATGGTGGTAGATGAAACCCTTTGGGTAGATTTCCCCTTTGCTTCAGATCTACCTCATGGTGGAGGGGTTCCTGATGCATTTAGAAAATAGGAAAATACACAACGTACTGAAGGTCTATGGGTCAATAGACCTTATGCAGGTTGAGTTACTCACTCTCGCAGGCTGTTACTCACTCTCGCAGGCTGTTACTCACTCTTGGAATATCAAAAAGATATCTGTTTCTCGTGTAGTAACCAGAGGTCACATAGTCACGTACATCTAATGAATACACCTAGACAAGCCTATCTAGATGAGTACATCTGTAGATGTACATGTTGATGAGTACATCAGGGTCAACATATGTAGGATGAGTACATGGTGGTGAGTACAAGCAACACGATCCCCACCCCCCCTCCTCACCATCATCATCACCATCACAACACCGTCACCATTACACTATCATGTCCCCGAGTAGCCTCACACACGGGGCCTATCACTCTCACATAGACACATATACCCTCACCTTCAACATCATTTTCATCCATCCTACATGTGAAAATGAGTCCTGCAAGAGTGGCGTGAGAATTGGATCTTACGGTGATTGACAGATGTCTAATCTTGGCCCGGTTGATGGGTAGACAGGGGGGAGTGGGGGTAGACAGTGGGGGGTGTGTGGGTAGACAGTGGGGGGTGTGGGTAGACAGTGGGGGGGGGTGTGGGTAGACAGTGGGGGAAAGGAGAGAGAGGGGGGGGTTAATGGGTAAAAGGGGGTAGGTGGAGAGGTGGGGAGGGGGGTAAGAGAAGACAGTAAATGAGAAAAGAGAGAGAATGATGATAAATGTGCATGAGAGGGTAGGAAAGGTAGGTGAAGTGAGAAGGGAGAAGAATAAGCATAGAACACAATATAAAAAACGGAAAATGGGGTAAGAAAAGGAGAAGATGGAATGGGTTGATAAGACATCTTGAGGAATAAATGAGGACACATGAAGGAGAAAAATAAAAAAAGCAGCTTCTCTACCAGTGTCTCTTGAGTGTGAGGTCTCAAGTCCCTCATACCCACGAGTGTGAGGTCTCAAGTCCCTCATACCCACGAGTGTGAGGTCTCAAGTCCCTCATACCCACGAGTGTGAGGTCTCAAGTCCCTCATACCCACGAGTGTGAGGTCTCAAGTCCCTCATACCCACGAGTGTGAGGTCTCAAGTCCCTCATACCCACGAGTGTGAGGCCTCAAGCTCCTCACACCCACGAGTGTGAGGTCTCAAGCTCCTCATACCCACGAGTGTGAGGTCTCAAGTCCCTCATACCCACGAGTGTGAGGTCTCAAGTCCCTCATACCCACGAGTGTGAGGTCTCAAGCCACCTCATACCCACGAGTGTGAGGTCTCAAGTCCCTCATACCCACGAGTGTGAGGTCTCAAGCTCCTCATACCCACGAGTGTGAGGTCTCAAGTCCCTCATACCCACGAGTGTGAGGTCTCAAGTCCCTCATACCTACGAGTGTGAGGTCTCAAGTCCCTCATACCCACGAGTGTGAGGTCTCAAGTCCCTCATACCCACGAGTGTGAGGTCTCAAGTCCCTCATACCCACGAGTGTGAGGTCTCAAGTCCCTCATACCCACGAGTGTGAGGTCTCAAGTCCCTCATACCCACGAGTGTGAGGTCTCAAGTCCCTCATACCCACGAGTGTGAGGTCTCAAGCTCCTCATACCCACGAGTGTGAGGTCAAGTCCCTCATACCCACGAGTGTGAGGTCTCAAGTCCCTCATACCCACGAGTGTGAGGTCTCAAGCCCCTCATACCCACGAGTGTGAGGTCAAGTCCCTCATACCCACGAGTGTGAGGTCAAGTCCCTCATACCCACGAGTGTGAGGTCAAGTCCCTCATACCCACGAGTGTGAGGTCAAGTCCCTCATACCCACGAGTGTGAGGTCTCAAGTCCCTCATACCCACGAGTGTGAGGTCCCAAGTCCCTCATACCCACGAGTGTGAGGTCTCAAGTCCCTCATACCCACGAGTGTGAGGTCTCAAGTCCCTCATACCCACGAGTGTGCGGTCTCAAGTCCCTCATACCCACGAGTGTGAGGTCTCAAGCTCCTTATACCCACGAGTGTGAGGTCTCAAGCTCCTCATACCCACGAGTGTGAGGTCTCAAGCTCCTCATACCCACGAGTGTGAGGTCTCAAGCCACCTCATACCCACGAGTGTGAGGTCTCAAGCTCCTCATACCCACGAGTGTGAGGTCAAGTCCCTCATACCCACGAGTGTGAGGTCAAGTCCCTCATACCCACGAGTGTGAGGTCAAGTCCCTCATACCCACTAGTGTGAGGTCTCAAGCCCCTCATACCCACGAGTGTGAGGTCAAGTCCCTCATACCCACGAGTGTGAGGTCAAGTCGCTCATACCCACGAGTGTGAGGTCAAGTCCCTCATACCCACGAGTGTGAGGTCTCAAGCCCCTCATACCCACGAGTGTGAGGTCTCAAGTCCCTCATACCCACGAGTGTGAGGTCTCAAGCTCCTCATACCCACGAGTGTGAGGTCTCAAGTCCCTCATACCCACGAGTGTGAGGTCTCAAGTCCCTCATACCCACGAGTGTGAGGTCTCAAGTCCCTCATACCCACGAGTGTGAGGTATCAAGCTCCTCATACCCACGAGTGTGAGGTCTCAAGTCCCTCATACCCACGAGTATGAGGTCTCAAGCCCCTCATACCCACGAGTGTGAGGTCTCAAGCTCCTCATACCCACGAGTGTGAGGTCTCAAGTCCCTCATACCCACGAGTGTGAGGTCTCAAGCCCCTCATACCCACGAGTGTGAGGTCTCAAGCTCCTCATACCCACGAGTGTGAGGTCTCAAGTCCCTCATACCCACGAGTATGAGGTCTCAAGTCCCTCATACCCACGAGTGTGAGGTCTCAAGTCCCTCATACCCACGAGTGTGAGGTCAAGTCCCTCATACCCACGAGTGTGAGGTCAAGTCCCTCATACCCACGAGTGTGAGGTCTCAAGCTCCTCATACCCACGAGTGTGAGGTCTCAAGCTCCTCATACCCACGAGTGTGAGGTCAAGTCCCTCATACCCACGAGTGTGAGGTCAAGTCCCTCATACCCACGAGTGTGAGGTCAAGTCCCTCATACCCACGAGTGTGAGGTCTCAAGCCCCTCATACCCACGAGTGTGAGGTCAAGTCCCTCATACCCACGATTGTGAGGTCAAGTCCCTCATACCCACGAGTGTGAGGTCAAGTCCCTCATACCCACGAGTGTGAGGTCTCAAGCCCATCATACCCACGAGTGTGAGGTCTCAAGTCCCTCATACCCACGAGTGTGAGGTCTCAAGTCCCTCATACCCACGAGTGTGAGGTCTCAATTAAGTCCCTCATACCCACGAGTGTGAGGTCTCAAGTCCCTCATACCCACGAGTATGAGGTCTCAAGTCCCTCATACCCACGAGTGTGAGGTCTCAAGCTCCTCATACCCACGAGTGTGAGGTCTCAAGCTCCTCATACCCACGAGTGTGAGGTCTCAAGCCCCTCATACCCACGAGTATGAGGTCTCAAGCCCCTCATACTCACAAGTGTGAGGTCTCAAGCCCCTCATACCCACGAGTGTGAGGTCTCAAGCTCCTCATACCCACGAGTGTGAGGTCTCAAGTCCCTCATACCCACGAGTATGAGGTCTCAAGCCCCTCATACCCACGAGTGTGAGGTCTCAAGCTCCTCATACCCACGAGTGTGAGGTCTCAAGTCCCTCATACCCACGAGTGTGAGGTCTCAAGCTCCTCATACCCACGAGTGTGAGGTCTCAAGTCCCTCATACCCACGAGTATGAGGTCTCAAGCCCCTCATACCCACGAGTGTGAGGTCTCAAGTCCCTCATACCCACGAGTATGAGGTCTCAAGCCCCTCATACCCACGAGTGTGAGGTCTCAAGCTCCTCATACTCACGAGTGTGAGGTCTCAAGCCCCTCATACCCACGAGTGTGAGGTCAAGTCCCTCATACCCACGAGTGTGAGGTCTCAAGTCCCTCATACCCACGAGTGTGAGGTCTCAAGTCCCTCATACCCACGAGTGTGAGGTCTCAAGCTCCTCATACCCACGAGTGTGAGGTCTCAAGTCCCTCATACCCACGAGTGTGAGGTCTCAAGTCCCTCATACCCACGAGTGTGAGGTCTCAAGCCCCTCATACTAGGAAGTGTTTTGACGTCACGGATGAGGACAGGGAAAAGTACAATGAAACAAAAGAAAGAAGTAGAAAGAACGAATAGAAATACAGGTAAGAGGCCCGAAGAGAAGTAGAGGGAGAGGAATAAAGAGCGAAAGGGAGAGGAAACAGCGGGAATGAATAAAGAGAGAGAGAGAATGGAGAGTTGACAATGTAAATAAAGAACACAGGAATAAGAGAATAACTTAAGAGAAAACGGATATGAAATAGAAATGAGATGAGAGGCGTAGTAGATGAAGAATAGAGAGAACAGAGAGGAGAGAGAACAGAGGGAGAGAGAGAGAGAGAGAGAGAGAGAGAGAGAGAGAGAGAGAGAGAGAGAGAGAGAGAGAGAGAGAGAGAGAGAGAGAGAGAGAGAGAGAGAAGAGATAGAGAGAGAGAGAGAGAGGAGAGAGAGAGGGGGGGAGCAACAGTTAAAGAGGGGGGGAAGGGGGGGGTACTCTGACCAGGTCTTGAAGGGGTAAATATAGATCATTGTTTGACTCTCCCTCCTCCGTGTGTATGGCTGGGGGGGGGGTGTACCGGGATGTAGAGTAGTGTACCGGGGGTATAGAGTAGCGTACCTGGGTGTAGAACAGTGTACCGGGGGTGTAGAGTAGCGTACCTGGGTGTAGAACAGTGTACCGGGGGTGTAGAGTAGCGTACCGGGGGTATAGAGTAGCGTAACTGGGTGTAGAGTAGTGTACCGGGGGTATAGAGTAGCGTACCTGGGTGTAGAGTAGTGTACCGGGGGTGTAGAGTAGTGTACCGGGGTGTAGAGTAGTGTACCGGGGGTATAGAGTAGCGTACCTGGGTGTAGAACAGTGTACCGGGGGTGTAGAGTAGTGTACCGGGGGTATAGAGTAGCATACCTGGGTGTAGAACAGTGTACCGGGGGTGTAGAGTAGCGTACCTGGGTGTAGAACAGTGTACCGGGGGTATAGAGTAGTGTAACTGGGTGTAGAACAGTGTACCGGGGGTATAGAGTAGCGTACCTGGGTGTAGAACAGTGTACCGGGGGTGTAGAGTAGCGTACCTGGGTGTAGAACAGTGTACCGGGGTATAGAGTAGCATACCTGGGTGTAGAACAGTGTACCGGGGGTGTAGAGTAGCATACCTGGGTGTAGAACAGTGTACCGGGGTATAGAGTAGCGTACCTGGGTGTAGAACAGTGTACCGGGGGTGTAGAGTAGCGTACCTGGGTGTAGAACAGTGTACCGGGGGTGTAGAGTAGCGTACCTGGGTGTAGAACAGTGTACCGGGGTATAGAGTAGCATACCTGGGTGTAGAACAGTGTACCGGGGGTGTAGAGTAGCGTACCTGGGTGTAGAACAGTGTACCAGGGTGTAGTGTACACTCACATACACCCCGGTACACTCCTCTACACCCCGGTACACTTATACACGGGGTGCAGAAGTGTACCGGGGCCTCTACATCCCGTGTACCGGGGTGTAGAAGTGTACCGGGGCCTCTACACCCCGTGTACCGGGGCCTCTACACCCCGTGTACCGGGGTGTAGAAGTGTACCGGGGCCTCTACATCCCGTGTACCGGGGTGTAGAAGTGTACCGGGGCCTCTACATCCCGTGTACCGGGGTGTAGAAGTGTACCGGGGCCTCTACATCCCGTGTACCGGGGTGTAGAAGTGTACCGGGGCCTCTACATCCCGTGTACCGGGGTGTAGAAGTGTACCGGGGCCTCTACATCCCGTGTACCGGGGTGTAAAGATCTTTTTCTACACCCCGGTAAAAAAAAATCCAATATTTTCTCTTTTTTTTAATCATGCGATTTGCATATAACTTACACACGCTTTACTGAACGTAGGCCTATCTGTAAAGGTGCCAATTTTGGTACGAAGTCAGTCGATGTCAACCTCAGCCGCGTAAGATAGAGTCTAACTACTTCATTTTGTTCAAGTACATCATTAACAACTACAGTCTGACTCAACTAGACTCATTTATTAATCAATTTACACCACACTTACACCTTATATGTACAGTTTCTGCCTCTAAAATTTGTAATTATTTTTTCCTGAGTCTCTTTATTGATTTTTATAAATATTTTTTTTATTTTTTTTTGTCATTGTTTTATTATTTTTATTTTTTATTTTATAAATATTTATATTCATAATGGTATTGCATAATGTTTGTGTGGGGGGGGGGGGTAATATTGTTTATTAGTCAAACTAAACATATATTGGATGCGAAGAATGTTGAATGGTCCCCAAGCCAATATGCAACTGAAATCCATATATTGGATACAAAAAAATTACATTAAATCCTTTATTATATGCTGTTGTGAGAGCTGAGTGGCATAGAAATGATTTCAGTTGACAGTTGGGTTTGTTAATGTCATATTGAAAAATGGGAAAATTCGTTGCTCTCTCTCTCTCTCTCTCTCTCTCTCTCTCTCTCTCTCTCTCTCTCTCTCTCTCTCTCTCTCTCTCTCTCTCTCTCTCTCTCTCTCTCTCTCCCTTTATATTTAGGTTGCGATGCTGAAACCTGGACCACTTGGAGACCTTTTCATATACAACCAGTCAATAAAATTTGATTGAAATTGAACAACTTTCACTCTCCAAAATTATGACTTCTTAAAGTCCAGCTTCGAGATCAATCAACCAGTCCTTGAAACGAGACAGAGACATGTTCTGGCGCGGGCAGGAGAGGGTAGGTAAGGAAGAAGGAGGAGGAGGAAGAGGAAGGAAGAGGAGAGAGAGAGAGAGAGAGAGGAAGGAGTAGGAGGAGAGAGGAGTGAAGAAGAGAGGTATAGGCAGCTAGTAGTAGCCTCATGATATAAAATGTTAACCCAGACTTAAATATTTGTGTAGGTTCCATCGCGAGGTCTCAGGTTACCACCACGGACAGGACGTGCTACTTGTAAACAAACCCCCTCTCCCTAACCCCCACCACCCCACCATTTATCCCCCCCCCCCCACCACCTCACCCGGCAACCATGAACCCTCATCAACCTAAACACACACCCTCCCCCTCCCACCAGACTCCTCCTATCCCATTTTCCTCACTGGAGAAAGATGCGACGTAAGAGGCCCAGTCTAGTTGCCTGAGGAGAGGTGGGGAGGGAGAGAGAGACGGGGGGGAGATAGAGTGTAGGAGGGGGGAAGGGGGGGTTGGGAGGTTCAATTCAAACATGTGTGATGTCACAGGAAACAGTGACGTCACGGTTTACAATCCCCAGGGGGGGGGGAGGGGGGTCTCGTGGACAACCCAATTTCCCTTCTCACAAATATTAGGTTCGGGTATGGCACTCTCTATATCAGGTCCTCCTGCTCCACTTAATCTCCCCCCCCCCCTCTTTCCACCCCCACCACCTCCCCCTCACCTGCGAATTTCCCCGTCTCCCCCAACTTCCAATCCCACTCCAATCTTGCCAAAGACCTCCTCCCTTGTCAGAATCTCCCTTCCCCCCCATACCAATCTGTCTGTTGCTCATATCAAACCTTTTCTAATGCCCCCTGTTTCCCCTCTGTCAATACCCCCCTCTCGCACCTGTTTATTTCCCCTCTCAGGGGCGCCTGACAGCTGAGTGGACAGCGCTTCGGATTCGTAGTCCTGAAGTTTCGGGTTCGATACCCGGTGCAGGCGAAATGGGCAGAGTTTCTTTCACTCTGATGCTCATGTTGACCTAGCAGTAAATAGGTACCTGGGAGTTAGACAGCTGCTACGGGCTGCTTCCTGGGGGTGTGTAGCAAAAAGGAAGCCTGGTTGAGGACCGGGCCGCGGGGACACTAAGCCCCGAAATCATCTCAAGATAACGTTCAAGATGCACCATGTCAATCTCCCTTTCCCTTTTGGATAGACTTTCTCCTTATAGTATGCTTCCTTCTCCTCTCCTTGCCAATCCCCCATCTTCTACCAATCCTCCTCTTCCCCCTACCAATCATCATCTCTTCCCTGCTAAACCCCTAAAAAAAAAAAATCAATCTTTCGCCAAGAAGATGCAAAGTTAAATTTAGTTAGAGAATTCATAAAGCCTGACAATAATACATAATCCTGTTACATGTGAGGAATTTACATGCTAATGTTAGATTTCTGTCATGGGAAGGGAATTATCAAGGGAAAGCGCCAAGCTATTATGACTATATAGCACTGGGAAGGGGGTCAGGATAAGGATTTGGGATGGGACGGGGGGAAAGGAATGGTGCCCAACCACTTGGTGGACGGTCGAGGATTGAACGTCGACCTATAGTGACGCCAGACCGTCGCTCTACCGTCCAGCCCAAGAGGTTTGTCTGTCATGGGATGAGAGAGGGAGAGATCATGTGAAGAGGAAGGTCCTATATTGATCATTTTCTCGTTGAATGACAATGGGATCTTCTTGATGTTATCTTGAGATGATTTCGGGGCTTAGCGTCCCCGCGGCCCGGTCCTTCGATCAGGCCACCTTTTAGTTACACACCCCCAGGAAGCAGCCCGTAGCAGCTGTCTGACTCCCAGGTACCTATTTACTGCTAGGTAAACATGAGCATCAGAGTGAAAGAAACTCTGCCCATTTCCGCCTCCACCGGGGATCGAACCCGGAATCTTAGGACTACGAATCCCGAGCGCTGTCCACTCAGCCGTCAGGCCCCTTTTGTTCACCTCATTCCCTCATAGTTACTATTCCCATTGATGACGGTATCCTTCCCTTGACATAACAATAATGGTGAGTGAACACACCGCCATAACAGCATGTAGAACACCCATAACAGGAAGACAGGTTGTTCTTCATGTTATTCTCAGACGAAACGGGAGCTTATAACTGTCTCAAGTGAACAGTTCTTCAAAACAAGATTAATATTGACCCGACCCCTCACAGTGTTCAAGAGAGAACTGGATAAGCACCTCCAAAGGATACCTTGATCAACCAGGCGGTGACTCATACGTCAGGCTGCGAGCAGCCGCGTCCAACAGCCTGGTTGATCAGTCCGGCAACCAGGAGGCCTGGTCGACGACCGGGCCGCGGGGACAGCTAAGCCCCGGAAGCACCTCAAGGTAACCTCAAGGTAGCGTTACCCTTACGTAGAACACAAGTAAGAAGAAATTGACTCTCGGTAAACAATATATCATTCAGACTCACACTATTACAGTCGCTTGCACGGAGATGCAGTGCAATGTTGACCACAAATGTCTCTGTGAACTTTTTGTTTTTTACACCTGTCATGTCAGTGCTTGTCAGGGCGGGGGAGGAAAGATAACACTGCGATATCAAAAAGTTCCCAAAAGATATCCCAGAGACAAGTTTTGGGGAGTTTGGAGGTGAAATTACCCAACCACTTGGGCTGGACGGTAGAGCGACGGTCTTGCTTCATGCAGGTCGGCAGTTCAGTCCCCGACCAATCAAGTGGCTGGCCACCATTCCTTTCCCGCCGTCCCATCCCAAATCCTAATCCTGATCCCTTCCCAGTACAATATAGTCGTAATGTCTTGGCGCTTTCCCCCCTGATAGTTCCATTACCATTCTCTCTCATTGTTCACGCCAACAGTAATAAAAATCTCTGTACTTGTTCCAGTTCCGAAGAATTGCCGAGCATCTACGTCCTCTGACAACCATACAACCATGAACAAGTCCACAAGGGCCTTGATAAGGGTTCGAACCTACGCCCTGGATGTTCCCAGACGCGCTCTATATACAACCATATCTGACCGTATCTGCATGTATACAGCCATTGCCGTAAACTCACCAGTAGTAGGTATCCATCAGTCTCGGGAGACTATGGAGTTGCGCTCTGGTTGTCAGTCTGGAGCGGCCTCTCTAGAGCGCAAAGCCAGGGTAGGTTGATATGGGGGAGAAGCTGTTACCCATGCAGTAGGTCCCCCCCTCTCCAGGGCGCAAAGCCAGGGTAGATTGATATGGGGGAGAAGCTGTTACCCAAGCAGCAGGTCCCCCCCTCTCCAGGGCGCAAAGCCAGGGTAGATTGATATGAGGGAGAAGCTGTTACCCATGCAGCAGGTCCCCCCCTCTCCAGGGCGCAAAGCCAGGGTAGATTGATATGGGGGAGAAGCTGTTACCCAAGCAGCAGGTCCCCCCCTCTCCAGGGCGCAAAGCCAGGGTAGGTTGATATGAGGGAGAAGCTGTTACCCAAGCAGTAGGTCCCCCCTCTCTCTAGGGCGCCAGCGTAGCCAACTCCAGGGCGCCAGAGTAAATCCAGCCAGGGAAAGGTTGATACAGGCGAGAAGCTGTTACCCATGCAGCAGGTCTCCCCCCACCTTCACGACGCCGAATGTCTCCAATGGAAAGGCCAACACCAATACGACTGGTTCCAGCACCGTCGCACGAACTGTCAGCACGAGATTCCGTTTACAGAACGGGCCGTAAACTCACTATTAAACAAAGTATTGTACTACGCACCAATTAGCCTTCTTGTTGACGGATGAGGCACTAATTACTACCCTTGATTTACCTACAAAACCTCAACAATGCTGTGCACTCTCCAGTGGTCTACTGAAGAGGATATCAATGATATTAACCCGGAAACGTGTCATTTGGGTGAGAACATGATATCAACCTGTAAATATATTATGTTCTCAACCAAATGATATCAACCTATAAATAGCATCAGTTCTCAACCAAATGATATCAACCTGTAAATATGTTATGTTCACAACCAAATGATATCAACCTATAAATAGCATCAGTTCTCAACCAAATGATATCAACCTGTAAATATGTTATGTTCTCAACCAAATGATATCAGTCTGCGAATACCATCAACTCTTGGTTATCCAGGTACTCATATACAAACATAAACACTAACCTACAATACAATTCTGTCCAACAAACACAACAAGAAAACCAAACATTTTCTCCCATGAGACAAAAACAATTATACACATAAACACGTTTTAAAAGAGTTACGAGAATTAACGAGTGATAAATTCAATATTTTGTTTTTCTTCACACATAAACAATTTCGACAAATTTTCGTTCAAAGAGACAAAATAAATATTAATATGATTAAAATTAAACAGAAAGATGAAAAGGTAACGGAAAAGGAGCAGGAGAAAGATTGGAATAATTTGGAGATTGGAGAGATTGGAGATTGGAGAGGCACAAGAACGATGCCTAAGAAAATGGGAAGAATGAGAACTTGGAGAAAGAAATAAAAAGACAGGAAGGAAAAGGGTTAGGCTAGAGCCTTGACTAAAATAATAAGAGAGATGACGTTTCGGACCATCGCGGTTCATGACGACGTTTCGGACCATGACGACATTTCGGACCATGACGACATTTCGGACCATAACGACGTTTCGGACCATGACGACGTTCCGGACCATGGCGACATTTCGGACCATGACGACTGTTTCGGACCATGACGACGTTTCAGACCATGACGACGTTTCGTACCATGACGACGTTTCGGACCATAACATTTCGGACCATGGCGACGTTTCGGACCATGACGACGTTTCGGACCATCACGGACCATTATCGAGTCTTATATAGGTCCCAGACGGCCCGAAACCTCGTCACCTCCATGATTTCCTCTCTCCTCCTCTCTCCTTGGAAAATAACATTGTTCACCAGAAAAATATCAAGACGAGAGAGAGAGAGAGAGAGAGAGAGAGAGAGAGAGAGAGAGAGAGAGAGAGAGAGAGAGAGAGAGAGAGAGAGAGAGAGAGAGAGAGAGAGAGAGAGAAGTAAGAGAGACGGGGACCCGTTTAGAGGAGCCACCAATGCATGAGGTGATAGGTGAAAATAGACAGGAAGAGAAGCCTGTGTAAGGGTAAACATTTATATGAGACGGGCTATGGCTTCCCATGTTGAAAATTATTCCCTGCGGGGGCGTGGGGGTGTGTATGTGAGGGGGCGTGGGGTGTGTGTGAGGGGGCGAGGAGTGTGTGTGTGAGGGGGCGGGGAGTGTGTGTGAGGGGGCGAGGAGTGTGTGTGTGAGGGGGCGAGGAGTGTGTGTGTGAGGGGGCGGGGAGTGTGTGTGAGGGGGCGAGGAGTGTGTGTGTGAGGGGGCGGGGAGTGTGTGTGAGGGGCGAGAGAGGAATGTATGAGTGGGGGGGGGGGCAAGGAGTGTGAGGGGGGGGGGAGAGAGCAGAGAGTGTGTGAGTGGAAGATACCTTGAGGTTACCTTGAGGTGCTTCCGGGGCTTAGCGTCCCCGCGGCCCGGTCGTCGACCAGGCCTCCTGGTTGCTGGACTAGTCAACCTGGCTGTTGGACGCGGCTGCTCGCAGCCTGACGTATGATACTCACCTAATTGTACTCACCTAATTGTGCTTGCGGGGGTTGAGCTTTGGCTCTTTGGTCCCGCCTCTCAAATATCAATCAACTGGTATACAGATTCCTGAGCCTACTGGGCTCTATCATACCTACATTTGAAACTGTGTATGGAGTCAGCCTCCACCACATCACTTCCTAGTGCATTCCATTTATTAACTACTCTGACACTGAAAAAATTCTTTCTAACGTCTCTGTTGCTCATCTGGGTACTAAGTTTCCACCTGTGTCCCCTTGTTCGTGTCCCACCCGTGCTGAAGAGTTTGTCTTTGTCCACCCTGTCAATTCCCCTAAGAATTTTGTAGGTGGTTATCATGTCTCCCCTTACTCTTCTGTTTTCCAGGGATGTGAGGTTCAGCTCCTTTAGCCTTTCCTCGTAGCTCAATCCTCTCAGTTCCGGGACGAGCCTGGTGGCATACCGCTGAATCTTCTCTAACTTTGTCTTGTGTTTAACTAGGTATGGACTCCAGGCTGGAGCTGCATACTCCAGGATTGGTCTTACATAAGTGGTATACACACAAGAGTCACAGCCTGGTTGATCAGGTATCCTTTGGAGGTGCTTATCCAGTTCTCTCTTGAACACTGTGAAGGGTCTGCCAGTTATGTCCCTTATGTGTAGTGGAAGCGTGTTGAACAGTCTCGGGCCTCTGATGGTGATAGTTCTCTCTTGAACACTGTGAAGGGTCTGCCAGTTATGTCCCTTATGTGTAGCTGGAAGCGTGTTGAACAGTCTCGGGCCTCTGATGGTGATTGTTCTCTCTTGAACACTGTGAAGGGTCTGCCAGTTATGTCCCTTATGTGTAGCGGAAGCGTGTTGAACAGTCTCGGGCCTCTGATGGTGATAGTTCTCTCTTGAACACTGTGAAGGGTCTGCCAGTTATGTCCCTTATGTGTAGTGGAAGCGTGTTGAACAGTCTCGGGCCTCTGATGGTGATAGTTCTCTCTCAGAGTACCTGTTGCAAACTTTATAAAGAATTTATCTCCTTAAAGTACCACGAGAAAATATGAAGAGAAATAGAGGAAGAAAGGTGGAGATAGAGAGAGAGGACGGAAGTCAATATTGGAAACTGGCAATGAGGAGTGTTAAGAGCGGAGGAATTAGAACAGCAAGAGAACAAGAGCCCAGTCCTTACTCACGGTGCAATTCACACGATTTTGTCTCCTGCTTCTCACAACATGTCTCAATCCCCCGCACTGTCTTTCCGTCTGTCCTCCGTAGCCTGGTGGATAGCCCGCAGGACTCGTAATTCTGTGGCGCGGGTTCGATTCCCGCACGAGGCAGAAACAAATGGGCAAAGTTTCTTTCACCCTGAATGCCCCTGTTAACTAGCAGTAAATAGGTACCTGGGTGTTAGTCAGCTGTCACGGGCTGCTTCCTGGGGGTGGAGGCCTGGTCAAGGACCGGGCCGCGGGGACACTAAAGCCCCGAAATCAACTCAAGATAACCTCCGTCTAAACCCAATCTTACATACATTCTTTGGCGACCTTTGCTGTAGAATACGAATTCCCCAGTTGATTAGCAATTACTACAACATAACTCTCCTATAATACTTTCCAACGCAGAAATGAAGAAAAAAGCACGTATTGAGAACTATGCCTCTTCAACGCAAGCAGAGCTAACTGCCATTGTTAAGGCGTTAAGGTTTCTTGAACGGAACACTAATGGTGCAGTGATTTGCACCGATTCAAAAGCAGCACTGCAAAGCCTAAGTAAAAATCGGGCAGAAAATCTTGAAATAGTCGCTGAAATTAAGAGAGCTGTGAGAGTACTTATCAATCAGGGAAAAGTCATCAAGTTTCTGTGGATCCCCTCCCATGTTGGAATATGTGGGAATGAACGAGCAGATGTACTGGCTGCTGAAGGCGCTGAAGGAGACCATATTGAATACTTCATACCCAAGACTCAACTACAAATTAGAGTTATTATCAGGCAACATCACCGTGACAAGGTAACTGAGGAAAGGAGGATAGAAGCACAAACCAGTGAATCTGTACGATGGTACAACATGGTTGCAGCTGGCAATCCCAATCATTATGGCCGAAGAGGAGGACGACGAGGGAGAGAATCAGTAATAGCGAGAATCCGTCTTGGATACAAATATCCTTGGAGATATGGAATGGAAACAACAGTTGATCAGCGAAGTTGCAGAATCTGTGGTGAGAGTGATGGACACCGCCTTGACCACTATCTACGTGAATGTGAACACCTGAGAGACATTAGGAATATGTGTAGAATAATAAACCCCACATTGTTTGAGTTAGGAAAACACTACAGTATTTGTCATATATTGATACTGTTCTTAAAAGATTTCCCCATTTTGCACCCGCAAGATAACGTAAGCTTTTAAGGGTTGATAGATGTTAATCTTCTTGTTTGAGGAGCTGTTCACTTGAGACAGTTAAGCAAGTCCCAGCTGTGTCTGGGTACAAGTGACAGGATGAATAACCCAGCGGGTTTTCATCCTATTGGGGAGTGTTGTACATTCTGCTATGGCGGTATGTCCACTCACAAGATGAGTGGCGCTGCCCAATAAACTCGCCCCTCGGGGCAAAATTTAAATTTAAAAATAACTCTCCAGTACATTTGACCCCGAGCTGACCCCAACCATTGTGACCTAGCCCTTAGGATCAGGTCTGTATAACGTCTGAGTGTTCATTGTTCAGCCTAGTCGTCTCCACATGTGTTCCACTGTTCTGTATATTGTGTTCCATTGTTCTGCGTATTGTTGCATACATCTGTTCTCAAGTTAACTTTTGCAGTCTTTTATATGGCACTGTGTCAACTGTGTCATGGCAGTCAAGAAAAATGCCGTCTAATCATCATTATCAACTGCCTTGATGTAGTTAATTTGTCAGATTTCATAGACGGTTCCTTGTTGTTTGTTGTTTCAGATTTAGCTACTCAGAACGAAGTGTCCATGTAGCACGGGCTATGGTGAGCCCGTAACGGTTCCTTAGGTATGGTTCTCCTTCCCAAAAACCTGTATTGGTGCTTGTTCACCAATCTCTTTCTATCACAATGTTTCGTTAGTTGTAGCCTTAAATATGTTATATATTCCCAGCACTTTGTAGTGACTCAAGGGTGTGTGTGTGTGTGTGTATGTGTGTGTGTGTGTGTGTGTGTGTGTGTGGGTGTATGTGTGTGTGTGTGTGTGTGTGTGTGTGTGTGTGTGTGTGTGTGTGTGTGTGTGTGTGTGTGTGTGTGTGTGTGTGTGTGTGTGTGTGTGTGCAAAAAAAAAATTGTGATGAAAACCAACCTGTCCTAGAAGAGAGCCATGACTAATATTTACACTAATCAGCAATAATAAAAACGCAAATTATTTTATTTGAATCAATTGTTGACGGGCGAGGCAGCTAGGAGGAAAAATAATGCCGCCCTCACAAAGTCCTCTCCTTTGAGCAGTGACGTCACGAACACCTGTTGATTGGCCAGGGCTATTAGTCAGCTGATCAATGTAAACAATGAGACGACGGGTAAATACTACGACGCACGTGCGCACGCACACAGACCTAACACAACACGTGAGGCAAGAAACACAGAGACAAGATGAGACCAGCTTGCAAGATTAGCCTTCGTAAACATGAACACTGAGAATTAACACACAAACTAATAGGCAGGTGAATTGGGCAAGAGAAGAGGGAGAACTATTGCTTTGAGCACGAGAAAGTAAGAGAATTTTCAGAAAGAATAACATAGGGAATGGAGATAAGAGACAAATGAACACAAGGCCTGACGGACTTCATAACTAACCAAGGAACAATGAACACGAAAAAAGTTGTGTACCACCTCAAAGGAACAAACCCCCCGCCCCCCCCCCAACCATAAAATTGCCCAATGGTATAATGGACAATGCTTTGAGGCAAAAGGTAAAAGCAAAAATAGTTTGGAAAAAAAAACACAGGCAAAAATATCACAAAATAAGGAAAACAAATCAAGAGGGAACAAATAATCAATAAAAGGAAGATATAATATAAATTAGTTTTATCTTCACGGTGACTGGGGGAAGCCTAAGCCTAACATGAAGCCTGTTAGGCCTATTATAATATCTCCCCCCCCCCTCCCATGGCAACTGCTAACATTCCCCCGGCCGTAGCCCACAACAGTCCCTGGTACCAGAGTATATGCTAAGTGAACAGCAGCATCAGCTGTAAAAAAACGTGCCTTTGGAATCGAACCAGTGACCATTTGGAGTGTGACCCGTGTGTGTGCAAGTGTGCCACAGGATGGAAAAACAAAATGAGTAAAAGAATGAAAGGAATAAAGGAGAAATGAATGAAAGGAGTGAGAGGGAGAAAAGGAGAGGCTGTTGCAGTAGAAAAGGTTATGAAGAGGAGTAAAAAAAAAAATGGGGGGGTGAGGCAGGTGGGGGGGGGGGGTTGTTTAATGTTGGGAACGTCACCTGGTCGAGCCCTGCTGAGTTCAGGAGGGGGCCCACCCTCTGCCTCTTCCTCCTCCTCCTCCTCCTCCTGTTCCTCCTTCTCCTCTTCCTCCTTCTCTCTTGTAATCTGCAATCTTCTATTTTTTCTCTCTCTCTCTTTGTCTGTTCAATGGTGTTACGGACCCGAATCCAGCGTCCGAGCACGGAGCAGTGACGACCGCGCCATCTGTGGGTCAGCTCCCGAAACCCCCTTCAAATGGACGACGACACCTGGTGAGGACGAGGTGTACTGGCCACGAGGGCCAGTTTCCAGTCCTGTTCAGCTCACAACACAGCCGCTGCTGACCTCTGGTGAGGTGGTGCTCAGACGACAACGCCATCTATGGAGTGGATAGGTGGGCGTTTGGGTCTGAGCCTGTAAGTGAGGTGCTTTTGTGTGTCCCTATTACTGATGATGTGTCTGATTACAGAGTCAACCTGGGACTGCTGTGATGGAAGTTGAGTCAGTCTACCCAAGGCAGCCGTCTCGACACCAAGTGTTTTGCTGCAGCAGCTGTGAGTCGCCTCCCGGATGAACACTGTGGTGTTACCCTGCCTGTGAAGCGGCAGTTGAGGATTGTCATACCCGGGACTGACTGGTGGAGACGCTGAACCACTGGGGTATCGTGGACAGGAGAGTGATCTGTGGTATCACACGAGGCTCCTGA
Organism: Procambarus clarkii; assembly: GCF_040958095.1. Classification (NCBI taxonomy): domain Eukaryota; kingdom Metazoa; phylum Arthropoda; class Malacostraca; order Decapoda; family Cambaridae; genus Procambarus; species Procambarus clarkii. Next base: position 17,136,010 of record NC_091175.1, read on the forward strand.
CTAGGGCGCTATCCTAGTATCGCTCGTGGCGTGGCCTAACCAGCGTTGCTGATTCGGAACCTGCCAGCCATCTGCTGGACTTGTGGTTGACGGCCTATACGGCGGTGCCCCCAGTGGAACAGTGTTTTGGCTGACCTGTGGCCGGGGTAGACTCAGCTTTTCGAAGGATTCGTCGTGAGGCCACGAGAGCACCGAGAACTTGGCATCGAGAAGATCCAGAGTCTTCGGAAGAAGACGACAGTGTAGATAATACCCCTGTGTAGTGTTTATACCCTCCCCTGAGTAATCTTCTTATATATATTTATTGGTGAAGGTGCTAATTATAATATTAAGTTTTTGCCTTTCTTTCCCTTCCCCTTTTAGTTTACTTGCGTTACTGATCACATCCCTTGAAAGCCACTACTGGCTTGGGGACGGATACCCGTCCTCTAACAACATCAGAGTAAGAACCCAGTTGCGACCCGAGAGGGCCGTAACAAATGGTGGTAGCCAGATGCTTCAGGTTAGCCGCATTCAACTTTGAAGGGTTGAATGAGGGGGGCAAGGCAGGGCAGCCGTGACAGGGTCGAGGCAGGACAGCTATGACAGGGTCAAGGCAGGACAGCTATGACAGGGTCGAGGCAGGACAGCCGTGACAGGGTCGAGGCAGGACAGGTGTGACAGGGTCGAGGCAGGACAGCCGTGACAGGGTCGAGGCAGGACAGCCGTGACAGGGTCGAGGCAGGACAGCCGTGACAGGGTCGAAGCAGGACAGCTGTGACAGGGTCGAGGCAGGACAGCCGTGACAGGGTCGAAACAGGTCAGCTGAGACAGAGAACGAGACGGTCAATGCCTTGAGAAGTGAGGTGGTGACTGACTGTCGCTATCTGTGAGATCTTGACCAATCCACACACTAGAAAATGAAGGGACGACGACGTTTCGGTCCGTCCTGGACCATTCTCAATCGACTTGAGAATGGTCCAGGACGGACCGAAACGTCGTCGTCCCTTCATTTTCTAGTGTGTGGTCTGGTCAACATACTTCAGCCACGTTATTGTGACTCCTCGTCTGTGAGATCTTCCTTGTTGATGTCAATCCTGATTTTGTCCTCATATGTCGACCATTCTTCGAGAATTAAAAAAGTCCTCGTTGCCTGATCCATGTATCCTTCCTGGATACATGGATCCTGGATCCATGTATCCCTCTGGCTGTCTCTGTGATGCATATGTGTCTCCCAAGGTACCACTTACTTGAAGTGTCAAGGTCCATTGCTTGCGTTGGTTAGTCAAAAGTGGACAATTTCCTCCGGGTTTATTCCGAGTACTTTTTTACCCCGGTTCTTGTTCTCTGTTCTCGTAAAGTTGGTGTTTTTTTCATTGAAGTTCCTTAAGAAAGCTGTTTTTCTCATGTTGAATCTCCCATCAGCTTTATTACAGTCTCCATAATTGTCCTGGGGTTTGTCAGCTTGGATTTCTCTTGCAAGATCACAACATTTTTCATTGTTGTTATTTAAGATTCGCTACTTAGAACAAAAAGTTCCAAGTAGCACGGGCTATGGTGAGCCCGTAGTGGACTTACCTGGGAACAAGAGCGGGGCTGTAACTGTGTTCACACATTTTTGGTGTATTCTGTGTATGGCGTAAATCTTGCAGATTAAGAATTTACAAATTCTCGGAGGCTGCTGGTTAGTTCTGCACTGTAGCGACCTGCTTCAGTGCCCCGCATGACTCCTCCGGGAGAAGTCCTGCAGTGCCCTTTCTAACCTACTTCCTCTAGAGTTCCCCCCCTCTCCTGCACCCCTCTACGGCTGCAGGTGTACCCCCCCTCCCCACACACACACACACAGCCCAACATGAGCGTGAGGCTATAAATTAGGGAGTCAAGGCCGGACAAAAACGCCAGCCGGAACCCCAAAACAAGACTGCTGACGTCTGGCCCTACCAGAAGGAAGAGGGGGGGAAGGAAGCAAAGGGTGAACACAAAGCA
>NC_091175.1:17142974-17147974 GCF_040958095.1 Procambarus clarkii
CCTGCCGGTTATGGGCAAATTCAGCTTTCTTTATCTCAATGTTTTATACATATTTATAACAATGATCCACATTTGTAACATAAATTGTCCCATGAAGGTCACTGAAGGTCAGCCTGGAGGTTATACCAGTGCAAAATCTTTCGGGCAGACTTTACGAAACTTGAGGATATCAAATATGGAGACATAGGGAGATACAGGGTGACACAGGGAGATACAGGGTGACACAGGGAGATACAGGGTGACACAGGGAGATACAGGGTGACACAGGGAGATACAGGGTGACACAGGGAGACATAGGGTGACACAGGGAGACACAGGGAGATACAGGGTGACATAGGGAGATACAGGGTGACACAGGGAGATACAGCAAGATACAGGGTGACACAGGGAGATACAGGGCGACACAGGGAGATACAGGGTGATATAGGGAGATACAGGGTGATATAGGGAGATACAGGGTGACACAGGGAGATACAGGGTGACACAGGGAGATACAGGGTGACACAGGGAGATACAGGGTGACACAGGGAGATACAGGGTGACACAGGGAGATACAGGGTGACACAAGGAGATACAGGGTGACATAGGGAGATACACGGTGACACAGGGAGATACAGGAAGATACAGGGTGACACAGGGAGATACAGGGTGACACAGGGAGACACAGGCTGACAGAGGGAGACACAGGCTGACACAGGGAGACACAGGCTGACACAGGCTGACACAGGGAGACACAGGGAGATACAGGGTGACACAGGGAGATACAGGGAAACACAGAGTAACACAGGGAGACACAGGCTGACACAGGGAGACACAGGCTAACACAGGGAGACACAGGGAGATACAGGGTGACACAGGGAGATACAGGGAAACACAGAGTAACACAGGGAGACACAGGGTGACACAGGGAGACACAGGAGACACAGGGAGATACAGGGTGACACAGGGAGATACAGGGAAACACAGAGTAACACAGGGAGACACAGGCTGACACAGGGAGATACAGGGTGACACAGGGAGACACAGGGAAACACAGAGTAACACAGGGAGACACAGGGTGACACAGGGAGACACAGGGAGATACAGGGTGACACAGGGAGATACAGGGAAACACAGAGTAACACAGGCTGACACAGGGAGACACAGGGAGACACAGGCTGACACAGGGAGACACAGGGAGACACAGGGGAAGCTATCTACAGGAGTCAGAGAATTTGCTGTTACATACAATGCCTGTGATCTCAAGATATCCTCGCCTTTGACATCGCGGGGGAAGTCAAGAAGCTGGCACACCTGCAGCACGTGGCACTCTGCCATTAACATCAACCATCAACATCAACCATCAACATCAACCATCAACATCAACCATCAACATCAACCATCAACCATCAACATCAACCATTAACATCAACCATCAACATCAACCATCAACCATCAACCATCAACATCAACCATCAACATCAACCATCAACCATCAACATCAACCATCAACATCAACCATCAACCATCAATATCAACCATTAACATCAACCATCAACATCAACCATCAACCATCAACATCAACCATCAACCATCAACATCAACCATCAACCATCAACATCAACCATTAACATCAACCATCAACATCAACCATCAACATCAACCATTAACCATCACCCATCAACATCAACCATTAACATCAACCACCAACCATCAACATCAACCATCAACATCAACCATCAACATCAACCATCAACATCAACCATCAACATCAACCATCAACCATCAACATCAACCATCAACATCAACCATCAACATCAACCATCAACCATCAACATCAACCATCAACATCAACCATTAACATCAACCATCAACCATCAACATCAACCATCAACATCAACCATTAACATCAACCATCAACATCAACCATTAACATCAACCATCAACATCAACCATCAACCATCAACATCAACCATCAACCATCAACATCAACCATCAACATCAACCATCAACCATCAACATCAACCATCAACATCAACCATCAACATCAACCATCAACCATCAACATCAACCATCAACCATCAACATCAACCATCAACATCAACCATCAACCATCAACATCAACCATTAACATCAACCATCAACATCAACCATCAACCATCAACATCAACCATCAACATCAACCATCAACATCAACCATCAACCATCAACATCAACCATCAACATCAACCATCAACCATCAACATCAACCATCAACATCAACCATCAACCATCAACATCAACCATCAACATCAACCATCAACATCAACCATTAACATCAACCATCAACATCAACCATCAACATCAACCATCAACATCCTCACGCCAGATAGCACCTTTCTCTAGCACATCACCCCATTAGCGTTCATTCCTGTCTTTAGCTGACCCGGTGGCTGAGAGGACAGAACACTGGACGCGTGATCCTGTGGTCCCGGGTTCGATCCCGGGCGCCGGCAGAGTTTCTTTCACCCTCATGCCCCCTGTTACCTAGCAGTAAATAGGTACCTGGGAGTTAGTCAGCTGTCACGGGCTGCTTCCTGGGGGGTGGAGGCCTGGTCGAGGACCTGGCCGAGGGGACACTAAACCCCGAAATCATCTCAAGATAACCTCAAGATGACTCGCATCTGAAGCTCGTTCGCTCACCGCAAAGACCAGCTATACACCTATAGCTGGTCCCAGCTATAGATGTTATAGCCGGTGCCAGCTATAGAAGTTATAGCCGGTGCCAGCTATAGATGTTATAGCCGGTGCCAGCTATACATCAGAAGCCAGCTCTGATGTATTGTTGACTTCTGCTTCAACCTGTAACTAACACGGTTGAGAGGCGGGACCAAAGAGCCAAAGCTCAACCCCCGCAAGCACAACTAGGTAAGATTGAATGAGTGTTACGTATTAATACGTATTATAATAAGTATTAATACATTTAATAATATAATAATTTATATATTACTATAATGATATAATAATTAATATATTACTATAATAATATAATAATTAATATATTACCATAATAATATAATTAATATAAAACTAATTAATAGTATTAATACGTATTAATAATAAGTATTAACAGCATTAAATCAACTTTATTCTAAATGGAAATTGATATATAAGATTATGAAATAAGGAGAGATTCCTAGAGTTAGAGATGAGCTGGTACAGTAAATCAGCTTCTTGACTAGTACATCTTATTTTGTACGCTGTGGTCCCCCCAACGTACAAATTACAATGTTCTGTGAAAAGTGGCGGCACAAACGCCCGCCGTTTTCTATGTATAGGAAGTTGAGGTTAGGTGGGAGGCTTGGGTATGTGCGTTTGGGGTTTCGGTAGCACTGTGTATTTTGTACGTTGTGGCGGATCAAGAGAACGGGTAATGGGTCTTAGGTTGCAGACTCGTTGGTAATATCTGTGAGGCCACCACGGCCGGAAAATGGTGTGCTAAAACAACACCCGAACCTAACATGACCTAACCTGACTTAACCTAACCTACTCTAACCTAACCTGTCCTAACCTAACCTAACCTGACCTAACCTAACCTAACTTAACCTGACCTAACCTGATCTAACCTGACCTGACCTAACCTGACTTAACCTAACCTACTCTAACCTAACCTGCCCTAACCTAACCTAACCTGACCTAACCTGACCTAACCTAACCTAACTTAACCTGACCTAACCTGATCTAACCTGACCTGACCTAACCTGACCTGACCTAACCTGACCTGACCTAACCTAACCTAACCTAACCTAACTTAACCTGATCTAACCTAACCTAACCTGACCTGACCTAACCTAAACCTAACCAGGCCTAACCGTGCTATCTACACAAAGAGAACGTGAATGCTTGTGAGCCTCTATGATTCATAGTACAACATATTTTCACCATTTGGGAATTTTGCCGTCAAAATACAATGTATATTATACAAGATATCAGGTCGCATCACCATCATTTTGAACGAACTTTTAGATAACAGTCTTAGATAAAAAAAAATCAGTGGATTTGTGTAGTCAATTGTGATCAAGTTACCCCCCAATGACGGAGATCACCCGTCACCTGTTCAACCGTCACCTGTCCACCCGTCCACCCGTCCACCCGTCCACCTGTCCACCCGTCCACCTGTCCACCCGTCCACCTGTCCACCCGTCCACCTGTCCACCCGTCCACCTGTCCACCCGTCCACCTGTCCACCCGTCCACCTGTCCACCCGTCCACCGTCCCCTCCAAGACGGCAAAAACACATCACAAACAAACAAACACTCACCACCACTCACTCACAAATTGAAGCTCTTCTATTTTCCAATTTATGTCCCCCAATGAGTTTGAAGGGCGCTTAGGAAGAGGAATTCTTATAGTGCCTACTCATCTACTAGTACTTGCAGGTTGAGCGTTAGCTCCAGGGTCCCAGTATCCTATATAGTGACTCTTTATAGATTTGTGCTTATAGGATGAACTTTAAAGCCAGGATCCTATATTGTGAGTTATGATTCCTGTTTATCAATACTCCCAGATTCACGAAGCAGTTACGCAAGCACTTACGAACCTGGAGACAGATTCACGAAGCAGTTACGCAAACACATACGAACCTTGGGGCCAGAATCACGAAGCATTTACGCAAGCACTTACAAACCTGGAGCCAGATTCAAGAAGCAGTTACGCAAGCACTTACGAACTTGGAGCCATATTCACAAGGCAGTTACGCAAGCACTTACGAACCTGGAACCAGATTCACGAAGCATTTATGCAAGCACTTACGAACTTGGAGCCATATTCACGAAGCAGTTACGCAAGCACTTACGAACCTGGAGCCAGATTCACGAAGCATTTACCCAAGCACTTACGAACCTGGAGCCAGATTCACGAAGCAGTTATGCAAGCACTTACGAACCTGGAGCCAGATTCACGAAGCAGTTACGCAAGCACTTACGAACCTGGAGCCAGATTCACGAAATAGTTACGCAAGCACTTACGAACCAGAAGCCAGA